>NC_034191.2:74512767-74812767 GCF_002021735.2 Oncorhynchus kisutch
AGATTGTTATTCACCATGATTTCTAGTCTTTTTGCAGTGTTACTATGGTCTTTCCCTGTTAACTTTTTTAGATTCTCCCATATCAATTTAGAATTTCCCTTTGCTTCACCAATTATGTTAATAAAAAAGTTTGCCTTTAAACCTACGTCTGTCATGCTCTAATTTAGATTTTAGGGCTATTTTTAGAGCATAATCTCGTTCTTTCATCAATTTCCAGATTTCTCCATTTAGCCAAGGAAGAGTGCTCTTTTGGCCAGGTTTGGATTTGATTTTCTTTAGGAAGCCATTTATTGTAGTCTGGATTGTGGATAGAAAAACCTGACTATCAGCTTCCACGTCTGTATAGGACAAGAGATCATTCCAGTTTATTCCCTTAATTGCTTTTTCAAAATTATTTAATTCACTCTTAGGTATTCTGAGTTGATCCGGCTTTCTAACAGTAGAGAGGTTAAACCTGGTCTTAGACAGCTTTCTGGCTATAAGTGTCAGATTATGATCAGACAGCCCAGTAACCATATTGAATGATTTAGTCACTCT
This sequence comes from Oncorhynchus kisutch, assembly GCF_002021735.2. Taxonomy (NCBI): domain Eukaryota; kingdom Metazoa; phylum Chordata; class Actinopteri; order Salmoniformes; family Salmonidae; genus Oncorhynchus; species Oncorhynchus kisutch. The sequence goes on from NC_034191.2 coordinate 74,513,305, forward strand.
CTCTGGTTTATTACTGAACACCAAATCAATCTGTGTTTTAGAGCAACAAGTCACCCTGGTTGGCCCTTTAACTAGCTGTGTAAGGTCAAAGGTATTAGTGATCCGTTTGAGGGTTTTCCTACAACACTTGTCTTCATAATTAATGTTAAAATCTCCCATTAAGATGACCTCTTTCCCAAAATCACATTCCCTAAGCATGGTATTAAACTGATCAAAAAACACACTTTTGGTGGAAGGTGGCCTATACATTCCAATGAGGGTAAAAGACATTTGGGGAGACAGTGTAACGTTCAGGCCGATACATTCTAGTTCATTATCACATGACCACTCAATTTGTTTACATCGGATATGTTCTTTAATGTAAATCATCACACCCCCTCCTCTTCCCTCAATCCTGTCTCTCCTGAAAACATTGTAGCCAGGCACAACCAAAGCAGCACATGGAGAGTGTTTATGGAGCCATGTCTCTGAGAGGCAGAGAAAGTCAAGGTTGGAGTCTGTGAGTAGATGTTGAATTTGATCACTTTTTGGAATGACACTACGAATGTTCAAGTGCCCCCCTAGTAGTCCCTTGGGCTTAGCTCGTGGGTCCCAGATGACTCGAGAGTGATTGACACATTGAAAAAAGTAAAATTTTCTGTGTTTTCTGACGGCTGGGTTTAGGCCGTTTTGTTTCGTTTTGATTAGGGGCAGTTCGGTAGCGCAATTAACAATCCCTCCCGCCTGCACTGGACACATTGTAAATGTAAAATGACTCAAAATGCATGTTGAAAAAAAAAAAATCTAAGTTGTTGACATTTTGTTGTTGAAAACTATAACATTAAAACATTGCAATCCTACTTTCTAAACCAGGATACTGTAAATACATACTGCCATATATACCACCTGTTTGTCCCTTTACTTTTCCAAGTTAAATTGAGCTTTGTGTTAATACTATGTTACATACCCGCTCGATGTGTAATCTGTTTCATCTGGAGTAATCTAGTGGAAAGCACTTACCCTTTAATTACAGCCTAGCAAGAAATCTAAATTGTGCTACCAGGCCACAGTTACCTTCACATGCCACATCCCCTTTAAGCTGCCCGAGGAATGAATACAGGTCTAAACCAGCCTGGAGAGAATTCTTTGTGTGCAAGTCCCAAGACATATTAGACTGTGGTGTGAAGAAAATACATATTAGGTATAATTGTGCATTTAGATTAAAGTGGAGTGATTACTACTAGGCCTAGAATGCTGAGGAAAGGGGTGGAGTGATATTACTAGGCCTAGAAAGCTGAGGAAAGGAGTGGAGTGATACTACTATGCCTAGAATGCTGAGGAAAGGAGTGGAGTGATGCTACTAGGCCTAGAATGCTGAGGAAAGGAGTGGAGTGATGCTACTAGGCCTAGAATGCTGAGGAAAGGAGTGGAGTGATACTACTAGGCCTAGAATGCTGAGGAAAGGAGTGCAGTGATATTACTAGGTAATGGCATTGAGGAGTATACCATCTCAGTCATCGGCTTCATCAATAAGTGTATCGACGACGTCGTCCCCACATTTCCCAACCAGAAGCCATGGATTACAGGCAACATCCACACCAAGCAAAAGTCTAGAGCTGCCGCTTTCAAGGAGCGGGACACTAATCTGGACGCTTATAAGAAATCCTGCTATGCCCTCAGACGAACCATCAAACAGGCAAAGCATCAATACAGGATTAAGATTGAATCCTACTACACTGGCTTTGACGCTCGTCGGATGTGGCAGGGCTTGAAAACTATTACGGACTAATAAGGGAAACACAGCTGCGAGCTGCCCAGTGACTCGAGCCTACCAGATGAGCTAAATGCCTTTTGTGTTCGCTTCGAGGCAAGCAACACTGAAGAATAAAAGTGAGCATCAGCTGTTCCGGGCGATTGTGTGTTGACCTCTTCAAAGGTCTTGTTCACATCAGCTACTGAGAGTGTTATCATTCACAAAGCCGCGGTCCAGATGGATTACCAGGACGTGTACTCAAAGCATGCGTGGACCAACTGGCAAGTGTCTTCACTGAAATGTTCACCCTCTACCTGACTGAGTCTGTAATACCTACATGTTTCAAGCAGACCAACATAGTCCCTGTGCCTAAGGAAGTGAAGGTAACCTGCCACGTAGCACTCACATCAGTAGCCATGGAGTGCTTTGAAAGGCTGGTATTCGGCTCACATCAACAACCTCATCCCTAAGATCCACTCCAATTTGCATACCGCCCCAATAGATCCCCAGATGAAGCAATCTCAATCGTACTACACACTGTCCTTTCCCAACAGGACAAAAGGAACACCTATGTGAGAATGCTGTTATTAATTGACTACAGCTCAGTGTTCAACATGTCATGACTGTCCTGATCAGGTCCAGTTACAGGAGACCACAACCCTACAGATTATCTCTCAACCCCAACAGAGGAGGAGAGATCTAGGGGTCTGAAGATGTGGCAGGTTTTATGACTCCTCACGCCCCTGGTAAATCTCAGTCCACAGACAAATTCCTTTGTCCTGTTACTATGGAGAACCAGCCTCCGAACATTAAACATGAAATAAAGGGACTTTATTTATAAAGGGAACAATGGTTTCCGTCAGCCACAATGGTGGTCATGACGATAGATGGAATATGAAAATGTGTGTCATTTTTGTTTTGTTATTAAAGGTTAATAGATGACGTTATTACGAAAACATCGTAACGTGAAGAGTTTTCCTAGTATATGTTTGATGTTTATACATTATACGTTGTGTGGAAAATGTCCAAATCAAAGGGAATGTTTTGGTAAAGATGAAATGTTATGTTAGTTGTCTAAAATTGGATTTGAGAAAAACCTAGACCTTGCTCTTAATTTGGTACGCCCAGAGAATTGCCCTAAAGGCGGTTACACCCACTTCTGACACGAGGGTATAAAACCTGTGTGTAAAGAATTTACAGAGAAGACTATGTGACCCAAGGTCTAAAAAGTCAACGAACCCAAAACACAACGCAAGTTTGAAGACAAAGAAATCTTTTTCTACCCAAGCTACGGATGAGTAGCTGTGTCTAAGCGGGTGAATTCAAGTCGAACCACCTAGCCTCCATCTCCCATCGAATCGTGGTATCTACACTGTTTCATTCCAATGCTGTGAGCTCTGAGCTACCGAGCTGTCTGTCCTCAGAAGACCCCTTCCAGAGCAAGGGTGAGGAAACAGACTAAGCCAAAAGGACACTGACATCGGGAGGACGATGAGAAAGGTGCGCCGGAGAAGTGCGTCATCGAGCAGCCTGAACGGTCTACGCAGAGAATCCTCGGAGGTCTTCCCCACGTAATTATATCATTATATTCTGACCCATAAGAGCGGCAGTTTGGGGCAAGGCTAGGGTTAGAATAGCATAGCTGACAAATTCCCCCAAATGTATATTTCTCTCGTGTACTTTCTTTTTCCTCTCTCTCTTTGAAATCCCTATTTTGGGTAACACGCTATAGTGTGTTGGCCCGTTATACTAAGTTCTAATCAATAGCCTATAATGTGTTTTTTTTTTCTATGTGTATCTCTTGTCATCATTTTAGCTTTCTATTAAATAAATGTTCAACTAAGATTGGTGTGGTAATAACTCATTGGTGAGACCCAGGTCCGTGCAGATTTACGGATTATACGACGTTCAGAACGAGATTGTAGAGGTAACTGGTTAATTAGCGGCTGTTGTAAAATCGATATTCTGATATTCTTTGACTTCATTTGGGAAATAGAAACTCAATAAAAACTAGTTTTCCCATGGTGCCCCAGGTTAATGAGTTAATAATTGCTTGATTCAGTTAATCGCGCAATTAGAAACTTTTAATCATTCGATGAACAACAGTCATCACATTAACTAATACAACGTCACGACAAACACCATAGTCCCCAAAAGGCACATTACTAAGCCAAGGACCCTGGGAATAAACACCTCGCTCTGCAACTGGATCCTGGACTTCCTGATGGGCTGCCACCAGGTGGTAAGGGTAGACAACAACATGTCTCCCATGCTGATCCTCAACACTGGGGCCCCTCAGGGGTGCGTGCTTAGTCCTCTCATGTACTCCCTGTTCACTCATGACTACGTGGTCCGTATTGAAGCTGGTCGAGAGTTTCAAGTTCCTTGGTGTCCACATCACCAACAAACTATCATGGTCCAAACACACAAAGACAGACGTGAAGAGGGCATGACAACACCTTTTCCCCCTCAGGAGACTGAAAAGATTTGGCATGGGTCCCCAGATCCTAAAAAAGTTATACAGCTGCACGATCGAGATCATTCTGACCGTTTGCATTACCACCTGGTATGGCAAATGCTCGGCATCTGACCGAAAGGCGCTACAGAGGGTAGTGCATACAGCCTAGTACATCACTAGGGCCAAGCTTCCTGCCATCCAGCACCTATATAGTAGGCTGTGTCAGAGGAAAGCTCCAAAAATGGTCAAAAACTCCAGCCACTCAAGTCATAGGCTGTTCTCTCTGCTCCCGCACGGCAAGCGGTACCGGAGCGCCAAGTCTTGGACCAAAAGGCTCCTTATCAGCTTCTATCCCCAACCCATAAGACTGAACAATTAATCAAATGGCCACCCAGACTATTTACATTGAAACCCCCCACTGCTGCTACTCGCTGTATATTATCTATGCATGTACAAATTCCCTCAACTAACCTGTACCCCCACACATTGACTCGGTATTGGTACCCCCTGTATATAGCCTCGTTATTGTTATTTTATTGTGTTACTTTTTATAATTTTTTACTTAAGTTTATTTAGTAAATATTTTCTTAACTCTTCTTGAACTGCATTTGGTTAAGGGCTTGCATTTCATGGTTGTATTTGGCGCATATGACAAAGTTTGATTTAATTTGAGTTAGCTGTAGCAAATGTAGCAAATGCTACAGCTAACAAAAAAGCTAACAAATGTTTAATCCATCAAGGAAACAAATTGTGAACCAGTCTCTAATTATACTTTCTGATGTGTCAGAAAATATTGTGCATGCTCGTGCGCGTGTGTGTGTGTACATGTGTGTGCGTGCGCTCGTAAGTGTGTGTGTGTGTGTGTGTGTGTGTGTGTGTGTGTGTGTGTGTGTGTGTGTGTGTGTGTGTGTGTGTGTGTGTGTGTGTGTGTGTGTGTGTGTTTGTGTGTGGGACATGACCTCATCGGCTGCCAAAGAATATTGTCAATGAACAAAGAAGTGTTCAAGGAGCCGGCCCAAGCCAGCATTCAGTATTACACTTGGAATGCAACCTCAAAAGAAAGAGCTAGTTGACTGGTCAACAGACAGTGATACAGAAACTTGCATTCTTCAGCCTCCCTTAACATTTTGCACTATTGTTATTAAATTCAGTGCTGAACAAGCAATTGATCCAATTTCTATTCCAAACAACCGGTCCAAAAATGTAAAGGTCCAATGCAGCCATTTTTATCTCAATATCAAATCATTTCTGAGTAACAATTAAGTACCTTACTGTGATTGTTTCCAATTAAAACGGTCAAAAATGTACAAAAATAGCTTCTTAGCAAAGAGCAATTTCAAGCAAAAACTTTGCTAGGACTGTCTGGGAGTAGGACTGTCTGGGAGTAGGACTGTCTGGGAGTAGGACTGTCTGGGAGTAGGACTGTCTGGGAGTAGGACTGTCTGGGAGTAGGACTGTCTGGGAGTAGGATTGTCTGGGAGTAGGACTGTCTGGGAGTAGGACTGTCTGGGAGTAGGACTGTCTGGGAGTAGGACTGTCTGGGAGTAGGACTGTCTGGGAGTAGCCTGAGTGGAGGTGGGAACTGAAAACCTGCTGTTATTGACAGAGAGCTTTGGAACTCTCTTTCTTATTGGTATATTAACTAATGTCACCAGGCAGGCCAAAAGGCCATGCCCCACAACAAGCTAAGATTTCAGGTGTTCTTTTCAAACAGCTCTTACACTAAAAGGGAATTATCATCATTTTTACAATTTCACAACCTCATAGAGTGGAAATATATATAAAACACAGGAAAATCACATTTTGACTGCACTGGGCCATCAAACGTTATGAAACATCAATAAAAGTTCAAATACAATCCACATGATATAATATCCAATGAGTCAAAGCCTCACTGTCAGTTTGCCTTAACAGAGGGACACAGAGGGTCCTGGTTGACAGATTGTATTGAGGCAGGATTCAAAGAGAGAGAGGGGGAAGGTGGGATGGCAGGCAGATAGGCAGCGCATTGTGTGAACAGTGCTGGTGACTCATCGGCTTCCTGGGGAAAAGAGACAGAGGGGTTTAGGGAGGTGTGGGCCTGGGGTGCCCTGGTGACGACCTCTCCATTGAGCTCTGTTTCCTCAGGAAGCCCTCTTGTCTCCTGCGTCCCCCTCTCCAAGGACAGATTACGTCTGTTTGTATTACCGTCCTTTCAGGATGGCTCGGAGTAGTGGGGTACTGGAGTTTGCTGGGATTGTGGTGTTGTATTGTATTACAGAGATTCCTCGGAGGAAACTTATATAGAACCCAAGTCATCAGGGGAAACGGCTTTTGTGTCAATTAGCGAGGCCTGGGTTGTTTACATCAAGGTTTTGGTTGGTTGATAAAGTGCATCAGCCCATGACTGACTTCTCCAAACAGTTATACCACTGCACAAGTTGGACTTACTGTTTGTGTGTCTTCAATAGTAATGTTTGCTGTCTTCCTCACAGTTTGGATTTGACTGTGGGAATAACATCAACTGCGTGAATGCCGGAATGCGGGTATGATTGGATAGAGCCCTATTGAATTTGACTAAACATTACCTTTAATTAGCTGCTTGACCACAAAGGCCTCAGCAGGTGTCGCGGAGGATGACATATGGACGGTCACTATTAGAAAAAGCTGGGTAAAATCAGAAAACATTTTGGTTTATAATAGGACTTGAGGAAAATAACTAATTGATGTCCATTTTTTTCCAGGAGAGTGGAGATGAGACTGAAGCCTTACACTGGAGTTGTGATGGAGAGAAACAGCTGCAGGAGAATAACAAGGAGAGGAAAGATGTCTCAATCTGTCCACCACTCCGCAGCCAGCTGCTAGAAGACCAGAGAAGTCTTTTCTTTTGAACCCTGACCTCTATCCCTTCTTGATTGTCCATCACCGGCATATGATCTTGTTCTATCACAGTTTTTTGTCTCTGTCCATTTGGCTGCCTCAGCTGCTTCATCATCAAAAAATAAATAAATGGGAACCACAAAACTGTAACGCCATTCAAATGGTCATTTAATTTCCCTGGAGGTGTCGAGGTGGAATGAGTGTCATGTCGTCACCTCAATAGATGTCAGAAAATTGTTTTTGGTGAGTAAATATAGAGCAAGAACCTGTCTTTGTGATGCACCGGCGTCATTGGGCAGATATTGGGTCAAGATTTTCCGGCTGAGACCCCCCCCCCCCCCCCAACGTTTTGGTGGACTACTTTATTTGGGGGGATAACTTTAGATTTTAGTGCCGAGCCTTGTCACCCCAAGGCAAGAGAATCTCCTGAAACAAGAGACACATGACTGACAGGCACGTGTTGCATGCTCTGACACGTCTGGAATTCTACCCACCCCTGTTTTGGTAAAAAGCCAAGAGATGGGGCTGGAGAAATGTAACTACTCTAAAATTCATAGAGAGAGCTATGGATGCAAGGACTGACCATCAATGACATCAACATTATAGTTTTAATCATGTTTTGAGGCTATATAGTGTTTTTTCAATATTTACTTTTGTTGACAAATATTGGAGTAGAACAAGTTTATATTTTGGGTTATGATTAGGTATGACAGTTGAACTAAGCTCATGAGGCATTTATAAGTTATATTCATCAAGAATCAATGGCTATATATCATTCATTTAAATACATTTTCAAAAAGTATGTAGTAAATCCAGAATACCAGATGGAGTGACTAAAAACGTATTTCTCACCAGATAACGGCTGGGTTATTAAACACTGAAATAAGTTTGGCCAATGGGGGGACAGGATAGGAAGGGGTGTTTACACAATTCACATTAGGGGACTATATTCATACACAACACTGCTAATACCTCACTATACACTCACCACTCTATAGAAACACAAGGGAACCAGTTAGATTTAGTGTGTACTGACGTAGTGTGTTCCAGCACTGGTAGTAAGTAGCCAGAGACACTGATAGTAGCCAGAGGTACTGACAGTAGCCAGAGGTACTGACAGTAGCCAGAGGTACTGATAGTAGCCAGAGGTACTGACAGTAGCCAGAGGTACTGACAGTAGCCAGAGGTACTGATAGTAGCCAGAGGTACTGATAGTAGCCAGAGACACTGACAGTAGCCAGAGGTACTGATAGTAGCCAGAGGTACTGATAGTAGCCAGAGAAACTGACAGTAGCCAGAGGTACTGATAGTAGCCAGATGTACTGATAGTAGCCAGAGACACTGATAGTAGCCAGAGGTACTGATAGTAGCCAGAGGTACTGATAGTAGCCAGAGACACTGATAGTAGCCAGAGGTACTGATAGTAGCCAGAGACACTGATAGTAGCCAGAGGTAATGATAGTAGCCAGAGGTACTGATAGTAGCCAGAGACACTGATAGTAGCCAGAGACACTGATAGTAGCCAGAGGATGTATGAGATTTTAGGATGAGCTTTCACGGGCTAATGAGGGAGGGGGGAGAGAGAGAGAGAGAGAGAGAGAGAGAGAGAGAGAGACAGAGAGAGAGAGAGAGAGACTAATATTTAACATCTACATTAATGAATTGGCAAAAACTTTAGAAGAATCGGCAGCACCTGGTATCACCCTACACAACACTGAAATCAGGTATCTTCTGTACGCAGATGACCTGGTGCTGCTGTCTCCCACTAAAGAGGGGTTACAGCAGCACCTAGATCATCTTCACAGGTTCTGTCAGACCTGGGCTCTGACCGTTAACCACAGGTTCTGTCAGACCTGGGCTCTGACCGTTAACCACAGGTTCTGTCAGACCTGGGCTCTGACCGTTAACCTAAAAAAAACAAATATAATGATATTCCAAAAAAGGTCCGGAAATAAGGATGACAAATATAAATTCTATTTGGACACAGTTCTATTGGAACACACGAAAAATTACACATATCTAGGACTAAATATCAGCAACACAGGTAGCTTTCACATGGCTGTGAATGAGCTGAGAGACAAAGCAAGAAGAGCATTCTATGCCATTAAAAGGAACATCAAAATCTAAATTTCAATTAGAATCTGGCTCAAAATGTTTCTATCAGTTATAGAACCAATTGCTCTATATGGCAGGGAAATATGGGGGCCAATCTCCATTTACCAAATGGGACAAACATCCAATCGAAATACTGCATGCAGAGTTTTGCAAGACTGTATTGCAAGTGCAAAGGAAAACTCCAAATAACGCATGTAGAGCAGAATTGGGCCAAAAACCCCCTCCTCATTCGAATAGAAAAAATAGCCATCAAATTTTACAACCATCTAAAAACTAGTGACCCCAAAACCTTCCATCACATAGCTCTACAATGTCAAGAGATGAAAAAAGAGAAGAGTCCCCTCAGCCAGCTGGTTCTGAGGCTCAGTTCACCAACCCAAACCAACGCCATAGAGCCTCAGGACAGCCCAACCAAATCATCACAAAACAAAAAGAAAAATATATCACGTATCGGAAAGACACCGCAAAAAAATCTAAGTAAACTTCAATGCTATTTGGCTCTAAACAGACAGTACATGGTGGCAGACTATCTGACCACTGTGACTGATAGAAAACTGAGGAAAACATTGACTAGGTACAGACTCAGTGAGCACAGTCTGGCTATAGAGACCGGTCGTCACAGACAAACCTGGCTGCCCAGAGAGGACAGGCTGTCCTCACTCTGCTCCAGGGGAGAGGTAGAGACAGAGCTGCATTTCCTATTACACTGTGACAAATACTCAGACCTAAGAGAATATTTATTTCCCAAAATTATAATTAAATACAAAGAATTTGAAACTATAAAAGATGGAGAAAAAATCTAATATTTATAGGCTGAAAAGCCAAAATGTGCAGTTCTTGCAGCCAAATATGTGTCCTCCTGCCACAACCTGAGGGACAGCCAGTGAAAAGTGCAAAGTAATGTCGCTAATGATTCCATCTTGTTTTGTTTTGTCTTTCATACCATGTCATGTGTCTTCTCAGTCAATTTGACACTGGTCCACTACCATGTCATGTGTCTTCTCAGTCAATTTGACACTGGTCCAATACCGTGTCATGTGTCTTCTCAGTCATGTTGACACTGGTCCACTACCATGTCATGTGTCTTCTCAGTCATGTTGACACTGGTCTACTACCATGTCATGTGTCTTCTCAGTCATGTTGACACTGGTCCACTACCATGTCATGTGTCTTCTCAGTCATGTTGACACTGGTCTACTACCAGGTCATGTGTCTTCTCAGTCATGTTGACACTGGTCTACTACCATGTCATGTGTCTTCTCAGTCATGTTGACACTGGTCTACTACCAGGTCATGTGTCTTCTCAGTCATGTTGACACTGGTCTACTACCATGTCATGTGTCTTCTCAGTCATGTTGACACTGATCTACTACCAGGTCATGTGTCTTCTCAGTCATGTTGACACTGGTCTACTACCATGGCTTTAATGTATTGTTATTCTCATTAATCTTGTTGTTGTAGTTGTTGTTAATGGTAAACCCATGTCCACTACTACTATTATTATTGCTGTTGGTCCCACCATTTATTTATATATAAATATATATATATTTTATATATAAATATATATTTTTATTTTTCGATATGTTTACTTTGACAATGTAAGTAATAATGAACTTGCCATGCCAATAAAGTCAATTGAATTGAATTGAGAGACAGATACAGAGAGACAGAGAGAGACAGAGAGAGAGACAGAGAGACAGAGAGACAGAGGGAGGGGGAGAGAGTTGAACTTGTGGCCAGCTGACACTTAAGGGGAAAGTGAAGTAGGAGTGCATGTGTCTCTGTGTAGACAGGCAGAAGCTGCATTCTTTCATCTCACTCTGTCCTCCCTCCCTTTTCCTGAGTGGTGTTATCCCTGCCTGGCTGTCACACATTTTGGGAGGTAGTGTTAAGAGGAGATGTATCTTATATTTAACGGAAGGCTTACAGTGTACAATGAAAGCCATATTCAAACTGAGATGGTGAAGATTGAGGTGCACATGAAGGAAAACCGTACAGGACAATGTTTCCTCTGTATTTTAAGGACATATATGGTGTGTGTGTGTGTGTGTGTGTGTGTTGCAATGTCAAATCACAGCACCATCATTTCTCATCCCTGTCTCCTCTGACACAGACGCCGAGGAGTCTGAAATCATTCTGTCACTGAGTGTTGTAAATCCTAGGTTTAGGCCGAGGCCATCCATAAACCCTGATAATGTAGGCTATTTAACCTCTGGCTCTTTAAAATGGATTGTTTGGTTTGATTTGATTTGTTTGCTCAAGGAATTACCAGTTAAGAGTCTCTAAAAGTGCTGTATGTGTTAGTTGACGCTCAGACAGATAACTGTTATCTCCACATCCTCATACCAAAACATATGTGGCCCCTACAACTGATGGAAGAGAGCTGTACAGTAAGAACACATCCACTGAAAGAAACAACCCTGACTAAATAAGTTCACTGGAATTCATCATGGAGGAAACATTTCTTACCTTGCATTGTCGTTTTGGTGGGTTCTGGGAACAGTGGGATGAGCAGGAGGTAGATGAGGTAGACAAAAGAGAACCCATTGTACCGGAACAGACAAGCTGCAAAACAACAAGGCAGCAAGTAACACATCGGATCAGAACCCATCTGTGACATAACACCATGGATAAATCAGAACCCATCTGTGACATAACACCATGGATAAATCAGAACCCATCTGTGACATAACACCATGGATAAATCAGAACCCATCTGTGACATAACACCATGGATAAATCAGAACCCATCTGTGACGTAACACCATGGATAAATCAGAACCCATCTGTGACATAACACCATGGATGAATCAGAACCCATCTGTGACATAACACCATGGATAAATCAGAACCCATCTGTGACGTAACACCATGGATAAATCAGAACCCATCTGTGACGTAACACCATGGATGAATCAGAACCCATCTGTGACGTAACACCATGGATAAATCAGAACCCATCTGTGACGTAACACCATGGATAAATCAGAACCCATCTGTGACATAACACCATGGATGAATCAGAACCCATCTGTGACATAACACCATGGATAAATCAGAACCCATCTGTGACATAACACCATGGATAAATCAGAACCCATCTGTGACATAACACCATGGATAAATCAGAACCCATCTGTGACGTAACACCATGGATAAATCAGAACCCATCTGTGACATAACACCATGGATGAATCAGAACCCATCTGTGACGTAACACCATGGATGAATCAGAACCCATCTGTGACGTAACACCATGGATAAATCAGAACCCATCTGTGACGTAACACCATGGATAAATCAGAACCCATCTGTGACGTAACACCATGGATAAATCAGAAACCATCTGTGACATAACACCGTTAGAAGGAACCAAAATAAAACAGAACAGCAGCACCAAAGGTTCAAATTAAAGGGACGAAGAAGTTCTGTGTCTCTAACAGTTGTGATTGCAGCTTTGGAGAGTGGTGTGAACAGTGTCGATGGGAGTGGAGGGAAGGGATAGCTCTGTAAAGAACAGTGTCGATGGGAGTGGAGGGAAGAGATAGCTCTGTAAAGAACAGTGTCGATGGGAGTGGAGGGAAGAGATAGCTCTGTAAAGAACAGTGTCGGTGGGAGTGGAGGGAAGGGAAGGGATAGCTCTGTAAAGAACAGTGTCGATGGGGGTGGAGGGAAGGGATAGCTCTGTAAAGAACAGTGTCGATGGGAGTGGAGGGAAGGGATAGCTCTGTAAAGAACAGTGTCGATGGGAGTGGAGGGAAGGGATAGCTCTGTAAAGAACAGTGTCGATGGGAGTGGAGGGAAGGGATAGCTCTGTAAAGAACAGTGTCGATGGGAGTGGAGGGAAGGGATAGCTCTGTAAAGAACAGTGTCGATGGGAGTGGAAGGAAGGGAAGGGATAGCTCTGTAAAGAGCAGTGTTGATGGGAGTGGAGGGAAGAGATAGCTCTGTAAAGAACAGTGTCGATGGGAGTGGAGGGAAGGGATAGCTCTGTAAAGAACAGTGTCGATGGGAGTGGAGGGAAGAGATAGCTCTGTAAAGAACAGTGTCGATGGGGGTGGAGGGAAGGGATAGCTATGTAAAGAACAGTGTCGATGGGAGTGGAGGGAAGGGATAGCTCTGTAAGGCCATAGCAGCAGGAAGATGGTTGGGGTGGGGGTGCTGCGACGGCTATATCGGTTCACCAATACAGGAGTTGTAAATGCCCATGCATTACTTTTATTTGATATTTTATTCAGATATTTTTTTAGATTCCGATTTTGTCAGGGGGTGCTGCAGCACCCTCAGCACCCCTACTTCCTGCGGCTATGTATAAACATCAACGTTTTTGACATACAGTGTTTGATAGATGCCTGCACTGCACTCAACATTCCAACAGTGTTTGACAACAGGCGTTTGGCACTGGAGAAAACTTGGCAGATCTCTGTCGGAATGCCAAAACTGAGCAAAACGACATCTAAACGTCCAGATTGCATTAAGATAAACCGTTGCTGATGCCATTTAAGTCAAGCATTTTAGCCTGAGTATCAATCTGTCCATTAGTCTATCTGGGAAAACATATATGCAGCTCAATCTTCACCCGGCGCAAAGTTTATGAAAAATGTAATGTATGGCGCTTGTGTTAAATAGTCCTGTGAGTCCGTCGGCGCATTCAGCCAAAACTAATTATGTTTGCAGCATATTTCTTCAGGCTTTCAAACAAAATGGTTCACTCCTCTGAACAATGATGGACTTGAGTCGTTTTCTTAGGAGCTCTATGAATGATTGCATGTGACAGAGGTTGGTAGCCTGCTTAATGGTAAAATAAAGACTCCATCACTCACAACCCAGAAATACACACAAAGCATAGATTCAAAATTACTATTATATTTTTATGCACAACAATGGACACACTTTTTTCCTTTGTGTATTTCCCTGGAAACAGCACAATGGCATTTGTTCCTATTTTTAATAGGTTATATTTCACAGTTTTAAGGTTTCAGAATGTACTTGTACTCATCTCTTCTCTCTTCTGCTTCATCCCTTTGTTTGCCATTAAAACAGCATTGTTTGCTTTTCCTGAGTGGAACACTCCCCATTGATCCAATTCAGTCCAGTGGGACGCATCAGTTTAAAGTTGCAACCCCTGTGACATTTACCACCAAGTTGTTTTTCAAATTAAGGATTGGGCCTTTATTAAACATTGCCTGCACTTACTTCAGAATTAAGTCATGTCAAGTAGTATTTACAGAATTATTCAAATGACCATCATGTGACTAACACCACCATGTTAATAGGCCAAATACCAAACCAGTACAATTACACTTTATTCTATTTGAAAATGCTTACACTGCAGGTTGAAAGGTTCAGACGCTACAAGAGACCGTGACTCACAGGGAGGCCTAGTTCCAATAGTGGCGATGATGTCAGCATAACCCCACACATTTACTTAGAAAAAACCCCAGATAACTTCGCTTGTCTGTCACGAATGTTGAATAAAATTCAGTGGGTCGAATTTTGAGACAAAATATCCATAGGAAAGTATTATTAAACCCACCTCTGTGTGGAAAACAAGATTTGTTTTCTCGTGAACAAAGGCACACGCACAATTTATTTACATTTTATTTAACCAGGCAAGTCAGTTAAGAACAAATTCTTATTTTCAATGAGAGCCTAGGAACATTGGGTTAACTGCCTGTTCAGGGGCAGAATGACAGACAGAATGACAGACAGAATGACAGACAGCTCAGGGATTCAAACTTGCAACCTTTCGGTTACTAGTCCAACGCTCTAACCCCTAGGCTACCCTGCCACCCCGAAGAAGGAAGTACATGCACTCAATGCATGCATACTGACCCAAGTCTTGCAGGTGTTTATGGTTTTGTGCATGTGGCAGGTGTTAGAAACAGATATTTCTAATAAGTTGGGGAAATAATAATTTCCTGTGGATATTTTGTCTCAAATTTCGACCCACTGAAAGACCAGCCAGTAGAGCAAGTTCAAATATAATTTGATTCAACATTTAGACTTTTCCACCTTTTCCACTGCTTTTTTAAAGACTTTATATCACAAACCCTGTTTCCATCCACAGGTTTTATGTCATACCTTATAAATAAAAATTCACGACAGCTGTGATGGAAACTATCATGACACAAGGCGAGAGAGACCCAGATGCAGATGGTTGGAGTGTTTATTAATCCAAAGGGGTAGGCAAGAGAATGGTCGAAGACAGGCAAAAAGGTCAAAACCAGATCAGAGTCCAGGCGGGTACAGAGTGGCAGACAGGCTTGTGGTCAAGGCAGGCAGAATGGTCAGGCAGGAGGGTACAGAGTCCAGGAGGTACAGAGTAGCAGACAGGCTCGTGGTCAAGGCAGGCAGAATGGTCAGGCAGGAGGGTACAGAGTGGCAGACAGACTCGGTCAGGGCAGGCAGAATGGTCAGGCAGGCGGGTACAGAGTGGCAGACAGGCTCGTGGTCAAGGCAGGCAGAATGGTCAGGCAGGAGGGTACAGAGTCCAGGAGGTACAGAGTGGCAGACAGGCTCGTGGTCAAGCCAGGCAGAATGGTCAGGCAGGCGGGTACAGAGTGGCAGACAGACTCGTGGTCAGGGCAGGCAGAATGGTCAGGCAGGCGGGTACAGAGTGGCAGACAGGCTCGTGGTCAAGGCAGGTGGATACAGAGTCCAGAAAACAGGCATGGGTCAAAACCGGGAGGACTAGAAAAAGGAGAATAGCAAAAGGCGTACGGGAAAAACACACTGGTTGACTTGACTTAAACATACAAGACGAACTGGCACAGAGACAGGAAACACAGGGATAAATACACTGGGGAAAATAAGTGACACCTGTAGGGGTGGAGACAATCACAGGAACAGGTGAAACAGATCAGGGCATGACAGAAACAGGAAGATTCGGTACAATTTTATAAATACCAACAGATCATTTTATTTTTATTTTTGTGTCTGTAAAATGTATTATGCAAAATAATGGTGGTGGAAATGTGTTTAAGTGCAAATATTGACATAATAACCATCATATCGAAGTAAACTTGGAGTCACGTGATGAAATGGTGTGTGGTCCTCCCACCTACGATTTGGGAAACCATGCAGTTTATTAGGCTACAGATGAAATAACTTCTGATGAACTTCACAGGGTGGTAAAAGTGCACAGTGATGAGCTTGATGCTCTTTTCCAATAAATGTAGATGGTATGATTCTGAATGACATGATGATCGATGCTTGGCTCCCGTTTGACAAATTCAATTATTCTTGCTTTTATCCATTATAATGTCATCATGTAGACTAGCCTACCTAGCTGCAAGCTGTTGGCTAGAGCACAGGCACCAAGACCAGAGTGGCACATCTGCTATTTAACACAACGATTTTGACAAAACAATCAGTAGAGTGGAAACATATTGAACTTTAGTTTTTAAAATGTGCATATTTTCTTTATGCAGATTTGAGACTATTTGCATGAAAATCTGTTGCCAATTGGATGGAAAGCTAGCTAAAGTGTGATTCAAACTCATGCCCTCTTAGGGCTGGTCCCTTGGGGCTGCAATCTTCGATCTCCTCATTCATTCAGGGAGAGCTACATGACAGGTAACAGGGCGACAGATAGCCTAGAGGTTAAGAGCATTGGACCAGTAACAGTAAAGGTCGCTGGTTTGAATCCCCGAGCCGGCTTGGGGAAAAATCGGTCGATGTGCCCCTGAGCAAAGCATTTAACTCCTGTAAGTTGCTCTGGATAAGAGCATCAGTTAAATGACTAAAACGTATACTGAGCAAAAATATGAATGCAACAATTTCAAATATTTACGGTAATATAAGGAAATCAGTCAATTGAAATAAATTCATTAGGCCCTAATCTATAGATTTCACATGACAGGGCAGGGGAGCAGCCATGGGTGGACCTGGGAGGACACCCACTGGGGAGCCAGGTCCAGCCAATCAGAATGAGTTTTTCCCCACAAAAGGGCTTTATTACAGACAGAAATACTCCTCCGCCAAGTACAATTTACAATTTATTTTTTGTAAATAATTTTCAGCATTTTTCTCTAACATGTTTGTAAATACAACCTCCGGAATGTAAAGAGCCTCGAGGTTAGAGCATTGGGCCAGTTACCGAAAGGTTGCTGGTTTGAATCCCAGAGCCTACAAGGTGAAATCTCTGTTGCTTTGCCCTTGAGCAAGGCAGGTATCCCCAATTGCTCCAGGGGTGCTGGACAATGCTGACCCGAGCCGCGAACCCATTCCCTGTGGGTGTCTCAGGAGGAGTTGGGATACGCAAACAACACATTTCCATTAAACACTTGCACAAATGTGTAACAGGAATATAAGCCCCCCCCACTCCAATGTATTATAAACATATGTTCCACACCAACTAAATACCCTGCCAGGTCCACTACCTTAACACAGTAATTCAGCACACAACATTGGCCAATACTACAGAATATATGGAGGTAAATATATGCAAATTACAAAATATATGGAGGGAGATTCAGCGAGAGTAGAGAGATATCCCAGTTTACACTACTTGGCATTATTAAGTGAGTCATGGATTAAATAGTATAACATATAGTAACCGCACACCTGTTTCTACTGTATTTCAGTATGAACAATATATACGCAGCTATACATTATACTGGTACACTAAATAAAGAGGACCCGTGTCCCACATCTGCATCCTTTCCCCTGTGTGACAATCAAATGCGTTATGACACTTCTTCAAACATGATCCTCATCGGCAGAAGACTGAAAATGTCTGGAATTATAGTTCAACAGAAGCAGCTGTGTACGCCTGCCTGCCTGCCAGCCAGCCAGCCAGCCAGCCTGCCTGCCAGCCAGCCAGCCAGCCAGCCAGCCAGCCACTTAAAGGGTTGGCCCAGTGCATGGGTTTGCAGGCAGACTTGTTTCAAGTTAGTGTACACCATTACAATAACAAAGTCCATTCATTAATATCACTTGAAGCAACAAGGTTCTGATTTGCATTGATTTGCATTGATTTGCATTGCTGAGAGCAGAATATTTAGGAGTTTTCAACAGTGATTTAACACCGGAGGCGTTTATGTACAGGTATGCCTCCAAAATCACGTCGCTTTCACGCCTCCCTTGGAGGTCTGCAGAATTTTGATTGGATGTTACAATTCAAGAACCCTCCCCCCACGTGCCCATTGGTGCTGCGTGTTATGTTCGTCACTGTTTACCAAACGGGAAGGACACATTTTGCAGAGAGTTGTTCCGTATGCTAGTTTCCAACATTGAAAAAGAAAACTTGAATTCTGTTTTGTCAGAAGTGTGCTCTGTACACTTAATTTGTGTGTCTGTGTGCGCGTGTGTAACAGTGTTGCATTCGTTGCTCCCCTTGCTCCAACCTGGGCTTCAACCAGAGGCCCTCTGAACACATCAACAACGGCCTCCCTCGAAGCATCGTTTCCTATTGCTCCACAAAAGCCACTGCCCTTGCGGGACAAGGGAAACAACTACTTCAAGGTCTCAGAATGAGTGACGTCACCAGTTGAAATGCTACTAGTGTGTTAGGGTTCTGGATCTGTGTGGCTGGTGAGCCCTGTCTCTGGCAGTGTTATTGGGATTAGGTGTACATTAACACTTCCCCCCGGCGGGTGACCTCCTATTGGCAGCCAGCACACGGCTCAACTGGGGCAGCAGCTTCAATCAGCTGGGTCTTCATGACAAGCCTGACTGTTTGGAGTAGGAGTCGTGACTGGAGCCACTGCCAACACACGACACCCCATGCTGCCCCAAAATGTCCACACCCCGTTTATTTTCCTTACTGAGCTGCAAACACTGCAAATGATTACTCTCATAATATCTGCTGTAGGTTTAAGTGACCATAATGATTGTAGCTGGGTAGGATACGGGCAGAGAGAGGAAGGGAGGCCATGTCTGTGTTTGTGGGTGCAGAGCAGCACACTTCCACGCTCCATTGCTTCCTCGTCAAGCTCCAAGTCAGGCAGAGTTTGCACTTCACCACCTACGATGTAGACACCCCATTAACTATTACTCCTTGAACTGAAATACATATAGTGGGGATATACACAAGACGGGGTTTGAGTTACATCTAGAAGCTGAAACAATCAAGAAATGAACAGCACTTAATGTTCTTTGGGGCTAATCTTAGTTTGTTTTGGTCAAATCAAAACGTCTCTATTCTGCAGTGAGAGAATGCTGGAAAGCCTGCTTGAATATCTTGTCAGAGACAGAAATCGGTCCAAAGTATATAGCATGTTGTGGAATGTGACTACAGGCATGGCTTATTGTGAACAAACATGTAAATCAGATGTATCATAAGTTATCTTATGTATCATAAGTTATCTTATGTATCATAAGTTACCTTATGTATCATAAGTTACCTTATTTATAATAAGTTAACTTATTTATCATAAGCCGTTGGCTTTTGAGAACACTGAGGCTTAACAAGTAAAGAAAGGACTTAAGTTAAACTGACAGTCATGGAGAAGGACGTAGAGTTTGGCTTTGCTTTGGTATGATAATTCTATCTGATGTTATAGTATACCACAGTCAGGGTGTGGTATTGCTCTCTAGCGTCTTGCTAGCCCTTAACAGAAAGGAAAGGAGACAGACAGTAAAGTGTTGCAAATTTGGCATGCCAGCATCATTAATTAACATGGAGTCGTCAAGGAATAATAAAGTTGAATGATACAAACAACTGTGTGGGTTAAAATAGCACATTGATCAGATGAACTATTTTCCTTTCTAGCAGCTGCAGGGCACAGATATAGAATTTTAGTAAACATAAAATGTTAATTACGGGAGTTGAATTATGCAACCCAGTGGATATAAAAAAAAAGCACATCAGAAATATCAATTACTGCTCCACAAAGAATTTATGAATAATAAATATTTTAACCCTTCCATAACTCAACCTTCCCACTTCTGGCCAACTGAACCACTAGAGTTCCCAAAATTATACACTAAGCTTTGAATTTTAGTTGTTCAATTACTTATTTCAAAATCGGCATCAGGGTTAAATTAATCTAGATTTACAGAATCTTCTGCAAATAATGAAAGTTTTGCAAATCATGAAGGATCATAGAAAAATGTACTTTTAAATCACACAGGGTGGCAGGCACGTGCACAGATAGGGCTCTACCTGTGCAGAACACATGCCTTTTTTTTGTCCTTCCAGTCTCCAAAGTGCCCATTCGGTGGTGGTATAACTTCCCCCAGAATGTTTTTAATGTTTTTGTATAAATGTGTTTAGGGCGCAAAGGTGGACGCGCATATCCAGATTAGTGACCAGAAGATTCCTTTCTTCCAGTCTTTCCTGGCAACGTTTATCATCCATATAAAACACAGTTTAGCAATCTACTACTGACTCATGTCTGCCAGAACAATAGGCTACCTGACGATTTGATTGGTCATATTCATACTTCAGATAGGCCTAGTTTGGGTGCCTACTGGCTATATGTCTAAAGATAAGCAGCTGTGACATCACACTGCCTTCAATATTATGAGATGAATATGTAACATATCTGATGAATGTATTGTATTACGTTATGTTTATTCCTGTCAGCGCGATGCACGGAAAATCCTGTTGGCTGTACGGACTCTGACAGCATGTCCCCAGCTAGCCATGTCTCCATGAAACAGAGTATGTCTGGTAAGAAGAAAGGGGTGTATGTTTCATGATTAACGACTCATGGTGTAATTGGAACAACATACAAGAACTCAAGCCCTTTTGTTCACCTGACCTAGAATTCCTAACAATCAAATGCCCACCGTATTATCCCCTCAGTTATCGTCACAGCCGTGTATATCCCCCTGCAAGCGGATAACAAGCCAGCCGTCAAGGAACTTCAGTGGACTTTATTCAAACTGGAAACCATATATATATATTTTATTTCACCTTTATTTAACCAGGTAGGCTATTTGAGAACAAGTTCTCATTTACAACTGCGATGTGGCCAAGATAAAGCAAAGCAGTGCGACACAAACAACAACGCAGAGTTGCACATGGAATAAACAAGCGTACAGTCAATAACACAATAGAAAAAAAGACAGTCTATATACAGTGTGTACAAATGGCGTGAGGAGGTAGGCAATAAATAGGCCATAGAAGCGAAGTAATTACAATTTAGCAGATTAACACTGGAGTGATAAATGAGCAGATGATGATGTGCAAGTAGAGATACTGGTGTGAAAAAAAGCAGAAAAATAAATAAAAACAATATGGGGATGAGGTAGGTATATTGGGTGGGCTATTTACAGATGGACTATGTACAGATGTTTAAAGTTAGCGAGGGAAACACAAGTCTCCAGCTCCAGCGATTTTTGCAATTAGTTCCAGGCACTGGCAGCGGAGAACTGGAAGGAAAGGCGGCCAAAGGAGGAGTTGGCTTTGGGGATGACCAGTGAGATATATCTGCTGGAGCGCGTGCTACGGGTGGGTGTTGTTATCGTGACCAGTGAGCTGAGATAAGGCGGAGCTTTACCTAGCATAGACTTATAGATGACCTGGAGCCAGTGGGTCTGTTGACGAATATGTAGCAAGGGCCAGCGTACTGGAGCATACAGGTCGCAGTGGTGGGTGGTATAAGGGGATTTGGTGAAAAAACGGATGGCACTGTGATAGACTGCATCCAGTTTGCTGAGTAGAGTATTGGAAGCTATTTCGTAGATGACATTGCCGAAGTCGAGGATTGGTAGGATAGTCAGTTTTACTAGGGTAAGTTTGGCGGCGTGTGTGAAGGAAGCTTTGTTGCGAAAAAGAAAGTCGATTCTAGATTTGATATTGGATTGGAGATGTTTAATATGAGTCTGGAAGGAGAGTTTACAGTCTAGCCAGACACCTAGGTATTTGTAGTTGTCCACATATTCTAGGTCAGAACCGTCCAGGGTAGTGATGCTAGTCGGGCAGGCGGGTGCGGGCAGCGAACGGTTGAAAAGCATGTATTTGGTTCTACTAGCGTTTAAGAGCAGTTGGAGCCCACGGAAGGAGTGTTGTATGGCATTGAAGCTCGTTTGGAGGTTTGTTAACACAGTGTCCAAAGAAGGGCCAGATGTATACAGAATGGTGTCGTCTGTGTAGAGGTGGATCAGGGAATCACCCACAGCAAGAGTGACATCAGAGAAAAGAGTCGGCCAGAGAATTGAACCCTGTGGCACCCCCATAGAGACTGCCACAGGTCCGGACAACAGGCCCTCTGATTTGACTTACTGAACTCTGTCTGCGAAGTAGTTGGTGAAACAGGCGAGGCAGTCATTTGAGAAACCAAGGCTATTGAGTCTGCCGATAAGGATAAGGTGAGCGTGGTTGAGGTGCACCCGTGACCAGCTCGGAAACCAGATTGCAGAGCGGGGAGAGTCGAAATGGTCGGTGGGAGTCGAAATGGTCAGTGATCTGTTTATTAACTTGGCTTTCGAAGACTTTATAGAGGCAGGGCAGGATGGATACAGGTCTATAACAGTTTGGGTCTAGAGTGTCACCCCCTTTGAAGAGGGGGATGACCGTGGCAGCTTTCCAATCTTTAGGGATCTCGGACGATACGAAAGAGAGGTTGAACAGACTGGTAATAGGGGTTGCAACAATGGCGGCAGATAGTTTTAGAAAGAGAGGGTCCAGATTGTCTAGCCCAGCTGATTTGTACGGTCCAGGTTTTGCAGCTCTTTCAGCACATCTGCTATCTGGATTTGGGTAAAGGAGAAGCTGGGGAGGCTCGGGCAAGTAGCTGCGGGGGGGCGGAGCTGTTGGCCGGGGTAGGAAAGCATGGCCAGCCGTAAATAAATGCTTATTGAAAAGTTCAATTATCATGGATTTATCGGTGGTGACCGTGTTACCTAGCCTCAGTGCAGTGGGCAGCTGGGAGGTGCTCTTGTTCTCCATGGACTTTACAGTGTCCCAAAACTTTTTGAATTTTTGTTTGAAAAAGGTAGCCTTTGCTTTCCTGACTGACTGCGTTTATTGGTTCCTGACTTCCCTGAACAGTTGCATATCGCAGAAACTATTCAATACAATTGCAGTCAGCCACAGGATGTTTTTGTGCTGGTCAAGGGCAGTCAGGTCTGTTCTTAGTTCTACATTTTTTGAAAGGGACATGCCTATTTAAGATGGTGAGGAAATTACTTTTAAAGAATGACCAGGCATCCTCGACTGACGGGATGAGGTCAATATCCTTCCAGGATACCCGGGCCAGGTCGATTAGAAAGGCCTGCTCGCAGAAGTGTCCTGAGGCTGCATTTATTGTAGCTGGGGGTTTTAACAAAGCGAATTTGAGAACAAGGCTACCCAAATTAAAGGGGTGAGGTATGGGGAGTCAGGGGGTAAGGTATGGGGAGTCAAGGGGTGAGGGATGGGGATGGGGAGTCAAGGGGTGAGGGATGGGGAGTCAAGGGGTGAGGGATGGGGAGTCAAGGGGTGAGGGATGGGGAGTCAGGGGGTGAGGGATGGGGAGTCAAGGGGTGAGGGATGCGGAGTCAGGGGGTGAGGGATGGGGAGTCAGGGGGTGAGGGATGGGGAGTCAGGGGGTGAGGTATGGGGAGTCAAGGGGTGAGGGATGGGGAGTCAAGGGGTGAGGGATGGGGAGTCAAGGGGTGAGGGATGGGGAGTCAAGGGGTGAGGTATGGGGAGTCAAGGGGTGAGGGATGGGGAGTCAGGTGGTGAGGTATGGGGAGTCAGGGGGTGAGGGATGGGGAGTCAGGGGGTGAGGTATGGGGAGTCAGGGGGTGAGGTATGGGGAGTCAAGGGGTGAGGGATGGGGAGTCAAGGGGTGAGGGATGGGGAGTCAAGGGGGGAGGGATGGGGAGTCAGGTGGTGAGGTATGGGGAGTCAAGGGGTGAGGGATGGGGAGTCAAGGGGTGAGGGATGGGGAGTCAGGGGGTGAGGGAAGTCAGGGGGTGAGGGATGGGGAGTCAAGGGGTGAGGGATGGGGAGTCAGGGGGTGAGGGATGGGGAGTCAAGTAAAAAATAAATAAAAAATGCAAATATTTCAAGAACAACAATAAAATAACAGTAACAAGGCTATATACAGGGGGTACCAGTACAGAATCAATGTGTTAGGGGCACCGGTTAGTCAAGGTTATATACAGTGCCTTGCGAAAGTATTCGGCCCCCTTGAACTTTGCGACCTTTTGCCACATTTCAGGCTTCAAACATAAAGATATAAAACTGTATTTTTTTGTGAAGAATCAACAACAAGTGGGACACAATCATGAAGTGGAACAACATTTATGGGATATTTCAAACTTTTTTAACAAATCCAAAACTGAAAGATTGGGCGTGCAAAATTATTCAGCCCCTTTACTTTCAGTGCAGCAAACTCTCTCCAGAAGTTCAGTGAGGATCTCTGAATGATCCAATGTTGACCTAAATGACTAATGATGATAAATACAATCCACCTGTGTGTAATCAAGTCTCCGTATAAATGCACCTGCACTGTGATAGTCTCAGAGGTCCGTTAAAAGCGCAGAGAGCATCATGAAGAACAAGGAACACACCAGGCAGGTCCGAGATACTGTTGTGAAGAAGTTTAAAGCCAGATTTGGATACAAAAAGATTTCCCAAGCTTTAAACATCCCAAGGAGCACTGTGCAAGCGATAACATTGAAATGGAAGGAGTATCAGACCACTGCAAATCTACCAAGACCTGGCCGTCCCTCTAAACTTTCAGCTCAGAAGACTGATCAGATGCAGCCAAGAGGCCCATGATCACTCTGGATGAACTGCAGAGATCTACAGCTGAGGTGGGAGACTCTGTCCATAGGACAACAATCAGTCGTATATTGCACAAATCTGGCCTTTATGGAAGAGTGGCAAGAAGAAAGCCATTTCTTAAAGATATCCATAAAAAGTGTCGTTTAAAGTTTGCCACAAGCCACCTGGGAGACACACCAAACATGTGGAAGAAGGTGCTCTGGTCAGATGAAACCAAAGTTGAACTTTTTGGCAACAATGCAAAACGTTATGTTTGGCGTAAAAGCAACACAGCTCATCACCCTGAACACACCATCCCCACTGTCAAACATGGTGGTGGAAGCATCATGGTTTGGGCCTGCTTTTCTTCAGCAGGGACAGGGAAGATGGTTAAAATTGATGGGAAGATGGATGGAGCCAAATACAGGACCATTCTGGAAGAAAACCTGATGGAGTCTGCAAAAGACCTGAGACTGGGACGGAGATTTGTCTTCCAACAAGACAATGATCCAAAACATAAAGCAAAATCTACAATGGAATGGTTCAAAAATAAACATATCCAGGTGTTAGAATGGCCAAGTCAAAGTCCAGACCTGAATCCAATCGAGAATCTGTGGAAAGAACTGAAAACTGCTGATCACAAATGCTCTCCATCCAACCTCACTGAGCTCGAGCTGTTTTGCAAGGAGGAATGGGAAAAAATGTCAGTCTCTCGATGTGCAAAACTGATAGAGACATACCCCAAGCGACTTACAGCTGTAATCGCAGCAAAAGGTGGCGCTACAAAGTATTAACTTAAGGGGGCTGAATAATTTTGCACGCCCAATTTTTCAGTTTTTGATTTGTTAAAAGAGTTTGAAATATCCAATAAATGTCGTTCCACTTCATGATTGTGTCCCACTTGTTGTTGATTCTTCACAAAAAAATACAGTTTTATATCTTTATGTTTGAAGCCTGAAATGGGGCAAAAGGTCGCAAAGTTCAAGGGGGCCGAATACTTTCGCAAGGCACTGTAATAGATAATAAACAGAGAGTAGCAGCTGCTAATTCGTTGATATAGGTGAGGAATTTAGACTTTCACAGTAAATCGTGCATTGATGCCAATCCACTTTCTGTGTGTTTCAGGATTAATAATCAGATCTGACCAAAAGATTTATGAATAGTTGTTGTTTTAATATTGACTGTTAATTTCTGACGGTTTTGTTTATTCAGTGTGAGTATTTTCTGTTCGAGTGTTTTGGCTAAGAACAATCTCCAGGTCCCTGGCACTGTCATTGTCTACACTGAATAATATTGATGTTGACATAAAAAATAATAGCAAGTGTTGACGAATATATATCCAAAACCCCCAAAATTGCCAATTTTTTTAAACATCAGAGCTAAATATTATTATTAAGCGTAAATATGTCAGTTCATTGATGCTGCTGGAATTGATGGGAGGTGGAGAAGACAGAGATCGTAGGTGGGAAGAGTGTGCACAGACACCCAAGATCCATTCTGCCACCGGCCCCATCCCAAATGTTTCCGTTTTCACAGGTAACTCAATATGTTATTTCACTGGGTTCTGTTTACACCAGAACTTCCAAACCTGAAGATGTCTGAACCTCATGAATGAGCCTGAACTAACTCTGGTGTGCCTCGTTGCTCAAAAAACGACTAAAACTAGCTACACCCTACTTGTAACTTCATATACCCCATCCTGCACCACTGCTACCATACCACCACACTGCAGGTTCCACCACCGCTTTTCCTCAGGAATGTACCGTTATGAAACTACTGACAGGTAATCAGATGGTACAACTGCACATGACAGTTTTCAGTACAGATGAGACATTAATATGCATTTTGCACTCTTTTTCAAAGCAAGCTCGCACGTAAAATGCAGTTATACAATGTACGTTGAGAATACTTGTTCATAACCCAAAGGTGAGTCAATTCACAAACTACCAGCCCAAATCAACCCTCTACCAGCAAGTTAATCTCTAAGAACCATATAGGGGGACAGATGCCTTGCAAGAATCAACATGAGAGGTTTACTTCTATATTAGATTGTCCCTTACAACAACAAAAAAACACGTACAAAAATAATGGTTTTCGGACACAATGTATGGTGTATGGTGTATATATATTTTTTTATTAAATGATTGATTTTCACAAGTCAGAAACACGTTTGTTGTACACGTGTGAAGTTAGGTGAAGACCTAACACAGGTCTGTATTGTCAAGCGTCGGTGTCTGCTAGCTCATCAATTTGCAAGTTGGTCGGACAAACAAAACAAGCTGCCTGTATTTCAGTAACTTTAATCAATGATTGGTTTACACCAAAGGCTATCTAATTCAACTATCACTGTAAGATTACCAAACCTTCTAAACTGGGCAGTGGACACCTATGAATGTGTCTATTTTACTTTTAGCCAATTATTTTACACATGTTCTCAAAACCAGACACTTTGAGTTGTGATATACAACTGTCTTGTTTCTAGTAGTCTCCCTGAGCTCTGAGTTCTGTGTGGTTGGGAGAGTCCGCACAAAAGGTCCTTTCAGGTGGCTCAGTATAGTTCAGTGGCACTGTTGTTAGATTATAGAAAGGAAACCGTTCAGATAAAACTGTATGAATAGTCTGACTATAAAGCCAAAGGGGAGGGAGGGAGAGAGAGAGAGAGAGAGAGAGAGAGAGAGAGAGAGAGAGAGAGAGAGAGAGAAATGGGACAAACACCAAATTGAGACTCTGCACGCAGAATTCTGCTAAAATATCCTCTGTGTACAATGTAGAACACCAAATAATGCATGCAGAGCAGAATTAGGCCGACACCCACTCATTATCAAAATCCAGAAAAAAGCCGTTAAATTCTTTAACCACCTAAAAGGAAGCGATTCCCAAACCTTCCACAACAAAGCCATCATCTACAGAGAGATGAACCTGGAGAAGAGTCCCCTAAGCAAGCTGGTCCTGGGGCTCTGTTCACAAACACAAACACACCCTACAGAGCCCCAGGACAGCAGCACAATTAGACCCAACCAAATCATGCGAAAACTAAAAGATAATTACTTGACACATTGGAAAGAATTAACAAAAAAACAGAGCAAACTAGAATGCTATTTGGCCCTACACAGAGTACACAGCGGCAGAATACCTGACCACTGTGACTGACCTAAAATTAAGGAAAGCTTTGACTATGTACAGACTCAGTGAGCATAGCCTTGATATTGAGAAAGGCCGCCGTAGGCAGACATGGCTCTCAAGAGAAGACAGGCTATGTGCTCACTGCCCACAAAATGAGGTGGAAACTGAGCTGCACTTCCTAACCTCCTGCCCAATGTATGACCATATTAGAGAGACATATTTCCCTCAGATTACACAGATCCACAAAGAATTCGAAAACAAATCCAATTTTGAAAAACTCCCATATCTACTGGGTGAAATTCCACAGTGTGCCATCACAGCAGCAAGATTTGTGACCTGTTGCCACGAGAAAAGGGCAACCAGTGAAGAACACACACCATTGTAAATACAACCCATATTTATGCTTATTTATTTAATCTTGTGTCCTTTACCATTTGTACATTGTTAAAACACTGTATATATATATATATAATATGACATTTGTAATGTCTTTATTGTTTTGAAACTTCTGTATGTGTAATGTTTACTGTTAATTTGTATTGTTTATTTCACTTTATATATTCACTTTATATATTATCTACCTCACTTGCTTTGGCAATGTTAACACGTTTCCCATGCCAATAAAGCCCTTGAATTGAATTGAATTGAGAGAGAGAGAGAGAGAGAGAGACTGAAAGAAAGAGAGAGAGAGAGAGAGTAGAGAGAGATTGAGACAAAGAGAGAGAGAGATGAAGAGAAAGAGTGAGAGAGAGAGAGAGAGAGAGGGGGGGGGGGGAGAGAGAGAGTAGAGAGATTTAGACTGAAATAGAGAGAGAGAGAGAGAGAGACTGAAATAAAGAGAGAGAGAGAGAGAGAGAGTAGAGAGATTGAGACTGAAATAGAGAGAGAGAGAGAGAGAGAGAGAGAGAGAGAGAGAGAGAGAGAGAGAGAGAGAGAGATTGAGATTGAAGGAGAGAGAGAGAGAGAGAGAGAGAGGGAGACTGAAAGAGAAAGAGCGAGAGAGAAAGATGTACATGTAGGGCTCTCGAGTGGAGCAGCTCTCTAAGACACTGCATCTCAGTGCTAGAGGCCACAGACCCTGTTATGATTCCAGGCTGTATTACAACCAGCTGTGATTGGCAGTCCCATAAGGCGGCGCACAATTGGCCCAGCGTGGACCAGGTTAGGGTTTGGCCTGGGTAGGCCTTCATTGTAAATAAGAATTTGTTCTTAACTGACTTGCCTAGTTAAATAAAGGTTAAATAGATAATAAAAAACATTTACAAACACTGGTCCCCTTCTTTCCAGCCATGCACGGCTTCATTTAGCCCATTTACTGGCCCGGCTCTGTATAAACTCTACTGTCTCTGTATACATCCTGGGGACCCATACAAACAAAACGTGTTTCTCCGATAATAAAACAGAAATAAAGTAACGCCTAGGTAAAAGCTCAACATAAACGGTTGTGGGTGACCAGTGCACTGTGAGGGGACACTGAGGGGGCAGTAGGCTGGGACATCAAATAGCCATCAGGTAGAATGGCTTCTTTTGTTCCACATACTGTAACTCTCCCTGGTTGAGATTCATAGTTAGAAACAGTCATCACTCTAGTTGGTCTGAATGTTAACAGGTTTAATATCTTATCATTTGTTAGTGAGACAGATATGATCCAAACTACCCTTCAAGAAGCTATTTCATCAGAAGACAGAGAGACTGCGGCTCTCTCCATCTCCCT
Source organism: Oncorhynchus kisutch (assembly GCF_002021735.2). Taxonomy (NCBI): domain Eukaryota; kingdom Metazoa; phylum Chordata; class Actinopteri; order Salmoniformes; family Salmonidae; genus Oncorhynchus; species Oncorhynchus kisutch. Next base: position 74,542,955 of record NC_034191.2, read on the forward strand.
CCCCCTCCAGCTCTCTTCCTCTCCCTCCAGCTCTCTCCTTCTCCCTCCCACTCTCTCCCGCTCCCATCCGCTCTCTCCCTCGCCCTCCTGCTCTCTCTCTCTGTTTCTCTCTCCCTCGCCCTCCTGCTCTCTCTCTCTGTTTCTCTCTCCCTCGCCCTCCTGCTATCTCCTGCTCTCTCTCTCTGTTTCTCTCTCCCTCTTCCCCAAACTGCACTTTGAAAAACACCCTTCAAAATGAGTAATCCAATGTAATCATACTCTACATCAACAGAATTAACTAAATAGTTTGGTTAACCTCTTGTAGGTTTCCGACCCAATTTCCTCTTTCAGTGAATGCCAATGCAGCTGAATTTCTCTCACCATGCCAAATGGGGCTCTTGTGTGTGATTTAGTTAAGAGGATTTAATTTACCATGGAAGTCTCGCAACTTCACAAAAGCCCATCTAGAGAATAACTGATACAACATCATTTGTGACAGAAAACTTAAAGCACACATGGTGACACTTGCAGAAATATAGACATCTACATGTTCATCATCTGGCCAATGGAGAGTAATGGGCGTGGGGAGTTTCAAAACGACTGAACTCCTCCAAAACAAGAGATCTCAATCAGCATTGGCATTGGTCGCCCAAATTTGATAGGTCTGTATAAACAAGTCTTTCAGATAAACCACAAGTCATGGAATAGACATGTCGCTGGACAATCCCATTACCAGGGGACTCTGAAACTCTATATGCCTGCTCGTCTTGTGGGCGTCTCATGAAACAGACTGCACAGAGTCAAATAAAAGGCCACTGTATCTCAGGACTGAAAAAGGAGGGGAAACAAGCATGAAGAGGGAGGACTAGTGATATATAATCTTTCAGGAAGAGGGAGGACTAGTGATATATAATCTTTCAGGAAGAGGGAGGACTAGTGATATATAATCTTTCAGGAAGAGGGAGGACTAGTGATATAACATCTTTCATCTGGTTTGGGAGGTGCTGAAACATGACTGCCAAACTAACTACACCACTGCCAAACTAACTACACCACTGCCAAACTAACTACACCACTGCTAAACTGACTACAACACTGCCAAATTAACTATACCACTGCCAAACTGACAACAACATTGCCAAATTAACTACACCACTGCCAAATTAACTACACCACTGCTAAACTGACTACACCACTGCCAAACTGACTACACCACTGCCAAATTGACTACACCACTGCCAAATTAACTACACCAGTGCCAAAATAACTACACCACTGCCACACTAACCACAGTTTAAGGAATGAGTTGGTGGCATAGCATAAACCAATACACTCATTCTCCTTTGAGGTGAAGCCATTTAGCCATTCAATAAACAGTAGAACGTATACACTCATTGGATAACACATTAAGAACACCTTCCTAATATTGAGTTGCACCCCCTTTTGCCCTCAAAACAGCCTCAATTCGTCGGGGCATGGACTCTGCAAGGTGTCGAAAGCGTTCCACAGGGATGCTGGCCATTGTTGACTCAAATGCTTCCCACAGTTGTGTCAAGCTGGCTGGAAGTCCTTTGAGTGGTGGACCATTCTTAATACACATGGAAAACCGTTGAGTGTGAAAAACTCAGCAGAGTTGCAGTTCTTGACTCAAACTGGTGCGCCTGGCAACCTACTACCTTATCGCGTTCAACGACACTTAAATATTGTGCCATTCACCCTCTACACAATCCATGTCTCAATTGTCTCAAGGCTTAAAAATCCTTTGTTAGCCTGTCTCCTCCCCTTCATCTACACTGATTGAAGTGGATTTAACAGGCAACATCAATAAGGGATCATAGCTTTCACCTGGATTCACCTGGTCAGTCTGTCATGGAAAGGAGGAATACCAACCATATAGTCTTTATAAAGGAGAAATACCAACCAACCATATAGTCTTTATAAAGGAGGAATAGCAACCGTATAGTCTTTATAAAGGAGGAATACCAACCAACCATATAGTCTTTATAAAGGAGGAATACCAACCAACCATATAGTCTTTATAAAGGAGGAATACCAACCATATAGTCTTTATAAAGGAGGAATACCAACCAACCATATAGTCTTTATAAAGGAGGAATACCAACCAACCATATAGTCTTTATAAAGGAGGAATACCAACCAACCATATAGTCTTTATAAAGGAGGAATAACAACCAATCATATAGTCTTTATAAAGGAGGAATACCAACCAACCATATAGTCTTTATAAAGGAGGAATAACAACCAACCATATAGTCTTTATAAAGGAGGAATACCAACCGTATAGTCTTTATAAAGGAGGAATACCAACCAACCATATAGTCTTTATAAAGGAGGAATACCAACCAACCATATAGTCTTTATAAAGGAGGAATAACAACCAATCATATAGTCTTTATAAAGGAGGAATACCAACCAACCATATAGTCTTTATAAAGGAGGAATAACAACCAACCATATAGTCTTTATAAAGGAGGAATACCAACCGTATAGTCTTTATAAAGGAGGAATACCAACCAACCATATAGTCTTTATAAAGGAGGAATACCAACCAACCATATAGTCTTTATAAAGGAGGAATAACAACCAATCATATAGTCTTTATAAAGGAGGAATACCAACCAACCATATAGTCTTTATAAAGGAGGAATAACAACCAACCATATAGTCTTTATAAAGGAGGAATACCAACCGTATAGTCTTTATAAAGGAGGAATACCAACCAACCATATAGTCTTTATAAAGGAGGAATACCAACCAACCATATAGTCTTTATAAAGGAGGAATACCAACCAACCATATAGTCTTTATAAAGGAGGAATACCAACCGTATAGTCTTTATAAAGGAGGAATACCAACCAACCATATAGTCTTTATAAAGGAGGAATACCAACCAACCATATAGTCTTTATAAAGGAGGAATACCAACCAACCATATAGTCTTTATAAAGGAGGAATACCAACCGTATAGTCTTTATAAAGGAGGAATACCAACCGTATAGTCTTTATAAAGGAGGAATACCAACCATATAGTCTTTATTTATTTATTTATTTATTTATTTTACCTTTATTTAACCAGGTAGGCAAGTTGAGAACAAGTTCTCATTTACAATTGCGACCTGGCCAAGATAAAGCAAAGCAGTTCGACAGATAAAACGACACAGAGTTACACATGGAGTAAAAACAAACATACAGTCAATAATGCAGTATAAACAAGTCTATATACAATGTGAGGTGAGAAGGGAGGTAAAGGCAAAAAAGGCCATGATGGCAAAGTAAATACAATATAGCAAGTAAAATACTGGAATGGTAGTTTTGCAATGGAAGAATGTGCAAAGTAGAAATAAAAAATAATGGGGTGCAAAGGAGCAAAATAAATAAATAAATAAAAATTAAATACAGTTGGGAAAGAGGTAGTTGTTTGGGCTAAATTATAGGTGGGCTATGTACAGGTGCAGTAATCTGTGAGCTGCTCTGACAGTTGGTGCTTAAAGCTAGTGAGGGAGATAAGTGTTTCCAGTTTCAGAGATTTTTGTAGTTCGTTCCAGTCATTGGCAGCAGAGAACTGGAAGGAGAGGCGGCCAAAGAAAGAATTGGTTTTGGGGGTGACTAGAGAGATATACCTGCTGGAGCGTGTGCTACAGGTGGGAGATGCTATGGTGACCAGCGAGCTGAGATAAGGGGGGACTTTACCTAGCAGGGTCTTGTAGATGACATGGAGCCAGTGGGTTTGGCGACGAGTATGAAGCGAGGGCCAGCCAACGAGAGTGTACAGGTCGCAATGGTGGGTAGTATATGGGGCTTTGGTGATAAAACGGATTGCACTGTGATAGACTGCATCCAATTTGTTGAGTAGGGTATTGGAGGCTATTTTGTAAATGACATCGCCAAAGTCGAGGATTGGTAGGATGGTCAGTTTTACAAGGGTATGTTTGGCAGCATGAGTGAAGGATGCTTTGTTGCGAAATAGGAAGCCAATTCTAGATTTAACTTTGGATTGGAGATGTTTGATATGGGTCTGGAAGGAGAGTTTACAGTCTAACCAGACACCTAAGTATTTGTAGTTGTCCACGTATTCTAAGTCAGAGCCGTCCAGAGTAGTGATGTTGGACAGGCGGGTAGGTGCAGGTAGCGATCGGTTGAAGAGCATGCATTTAGTTTTACTTGTATTTAAGAGCAATTGGAGGCCACGGAAGGAGAGTTGTATGGCATTGAAGCTTGCCTGGAGGGTTGTTAACACAGTGTCCAAAGAAGGGCCGGAAGTATACAGAATGGTGTCGTCTGCGTAGAGGTGGATCAGGGACTCACCAGCAGCAAGAGCGACCTCATTGATGTATACAGAGAAGAGAGTCGGTCCAAGAATTGAACCCTGTGGCACCCCCATAGAGACTGCCAGAGGTCCGGACAGCAGACCCTCCGATTTGACACACTGAACTCTATCAGAGAAGTAGTTGGTGAACCAGGCGAGGCAATCATTTGAGAAACCAAGGCTGTCGAGTCTGCCGATGAGGATATGGTGATTGACAGAGTCGAAAGCCTTGGCCAGATCAATGAATACGGCTGCACAGTAATGTTTCTTATCGATGGCGGTTAAGATATCGTTTAAGACCTTGAGCGTGGCTGAGGTGCACCCATGACCAGCTCTGAAACCGGATTGCATAGCAGAGAAGGTATGGTGAGATTCGAAATGGTCGGTAATCTGTTTGTTGACTTGGCTTTCGAAGACCTTAGAAAGGCACGGTAGGATAGATATAGGTCTGTAGCAGTTTGGGTCAAGAGTGTCCCCCCCTTTGAAGAGGGGGATGACCGCAGCTGCTTTCCAATCTTTGGGAATCTCAGACGACACGAAAGAGAGGTTGAACAGGCTAGTAATAGGGGTGGCAACAATTTCGGCAGATAATTTTAGGAAGAAAGGGTCCAGATTGTCTAGCCCGGCTGATTTGTAGGGGTCCAGATTTTGCAGCTCTTTCAGAACATCAGCTGAATAGATTTGGGAGAAGGAGAAATGGGGAAGGCTTGGGCGAGTTGCTGTTGGGGGTGCAGTGCTGTTGTCCGGGGTAGGAGTAGCCAGGTGGAAAGCATGGCCAGCCGTAGAAAAATGCTTATTGAAATTCTCAATTATGGTGGATTTATCAAAGGAAAAGGAGGAATACCAACCAATCATATAGTCTTTATAAAGGAGGAATAACAACCAATCATATAGTCTTTATAAAGGAGGAATAACAACCATACAGTCTTTATTTTTTTTACACTTTCATTTAACTAGGCAAGTCAGTTAAGAACAAACTATTATTTACAATGACGGCCTACACCAGCCAAACCCGGACAATGCTGGGCCAATTGTGCACCGCCCTATGGGATTCCCAATCACTACTGTTTGTGATACAGCCTGGATTCGAAGCAGGGTGTCTGTAGTGACACCTCTAGCACTGAAATGCAGTGCCTTAGACCGCTGCACCACTCAGGAGCCTTATATAAAGGAGGAATACCATTACAGTCTTTAGTACATAAATACAAGATGTTGATGCTGAATAAATATGTTGAATGATATCAAACACAACTCTGAGACTGATTCCCTAGGCAGTGGTGCGGTAAGGTTGATCCAAACAATGTGACCAATCATTTACAGTAAAGGGTGTATGGTCTAATATCTCACCAATCTGATCCTTAGAAATGGATTTATTTTGTATATATGAATTTTCACCACACATCCTTAACATCATATTGTGTTATAATGCATACATAGAATTTGACTAGTGATTTGAGGCATGAAAACAGGCATTTGCTTGCTCCCTCCCTGTGGTTTGTTTGTAAAGCCAGATGATTCCTCATACTTCAAGAACAGGAGTAATTTTTGTGTTGTGTAATTGGGGAGTTTCTGATATCGACAGTGGCGACCGTAGAAAGTGGAACACAGACCAGGACAACCGTATCCTGCTACTACGGGGCACACCATTCACAGTAACATCGAACCCTAAACCCAACCCATCCACAGCTGCCAAGAGAACCTTCCAAGTTTTAATCAGTCAAAGGGGTGGCCTAGTGGTTAGAGCATTGGATCAGTAACCGAAAAGTTGCTAGATCGACTCCCTGAGCTGACAAGGTAAAAATCTGTTGTTCTTCCCCTAAACAAGGCAGTTGCTCATTGCTCCTAGGCTGTCATTGTAAATAAGAATTGGTTCTTAACTGACTTGCCTAGTCAAATAAAATATTTTGAAAAACAGTTAGGAGCTATTTTGAAAAAAGGACTTATTTTTTTAACCTTAATTTAACTAGGCAAGTCAGTTAAGAACAAATTCTTATACCAAACTAACTTATACCAAACTAACTTTGTCAGTCAACATCCCTTTTTTTTATTTTTATTTTAACACAAATCTTTCATTGTCTGAGCATAAAACCTGTTCTAATAAACTGTAAATAAAACCTGTTCTAATAAACTGGAAAAAACTGTTTAACGCTCAGGTGCTCAGAAATGACATATTATATACATATTATATACGACAATAAGAGCTTTTCTATCTCTGAAGTGATTAGAACATCTCTGGCTTTTTAGCTCTTCGTTAGGCTTCTTAACACCCTATTCAGCTTCCAACATGTTATTTCAAAATGCAAAAAAAGAATTACACAGGTTTATCCGCATCAATGTATGTACTTCTATTACTTCAAATCGTTTTGGTATTGGCACATTTTATTGGTCCGAGTAATCCAAAGTTACGATTTTGTTTTATCACTTGCATAAATTGTAGGTTGTTATTTTGTAAGTGGTTTGTTAGTTTTAGCAACATTGCATAACAGTATCTGATGAAGGACAAAGTGTTAAATCAGTAATAATAATAATAACAATAATAATTATTATAGGTATTATATTATTTTGTAAGTGGTTATGCTATTATCAAACATAGCCTACTATGTCTGTACTGATTAACTTTACAATTCAATAGGCCTAGTCAAATTCCAAATAAACAAACCAAAAACGTTTTGATATTTAGTATTTTTTGTTGTTGTTGAATATCAATGCAGCTGCAATTTTTAGCAACAGTTTACAGGCTATAAAATGTGCATTGCGCAACCCCTTGAACTTACCTGCAGCGAGACAAACTGGCAGCAGCAGCCTGAAGACCAGTCCGCACACCACCTGGGAAGCCATTCCTTAGGATTTATGAAATATAAACAGAAAAGCTATTTAATGATGATACGCTGCAATCTGGCATAAGGGAATCTCAATGCACCCGTCCAGCTCTCTCCAACGTCCAGGTGAGAGGGCATTGTCCCGTTGGTGTCTCCGACATTATTTTTAGAAGTCCAAGTCCAAAACAGCGCTTTTGATAAACCATAGCCAACAGCCGAGTACAGTTTAGGCACGGCAGCGTCCTCTATCCTAGTTTCAACACCCCACATCCAATATCCCAAACATCTGGACCAGTAGGATAACACTCGTCACGCGGAGCAGCCTACAATTTCTTGCAGAAAAAAAGTGTGGTTGTAACAGCAAATCAACAACATTGCAATTGATCCACATTAGACTACCTGCTGATAACGGTTGTCTTGATTATGGATCGCGCATAGGCCTAATAGTAAATAAATAACTCCAGCACCGCGCTTAAGATAGAAAACAATTATGAAAAACAATCAACAAGTTGCAAATTCATAATCCCGGCCTTGGATAGTGAGCAGTTTGTCAAGCGTCAGGTTTCTTTATTCACTTTTAGCTTGGTAAGAGAAGACACCTGGAAGTGCGTAAAAGCGTGACTATGCTTTCCTATGGAGAAGCCTACATAACAGTCTTCGCTCACGCCCCAGCTCCCGTACAGCATGAATGTTTTACTCTCTCGTATGATTACACTTTTCTCATCCTTCAATGAAAACTTCACAAGACCACCCTGTAACTGACTCCACCATTGAGAAGTCAGGCAAGAATTAGGGAACGATGCCTGGTCCCGAATGAGGAGCGGGAGGTAGGCGCAGGGCAGGGTTGTGAGCGTGTAGCCTAGTCTATGTTGCTCCTCCCCTGAGAGCTGTGAGAGCCGCAGGCGTGGCGGCCGCATTCCAATCCCTCCTCTGGGTCAGGTAACTCCAACCCTTGCAGATTCCAAGCTGGGACGATTTTACGCGACTAACGGGAAAAGGGGAATAAGGTTTGGGCCTTGCACAGGTTATGGACGAGTAGGCTAGTTCGCTATTGTTCTATTATTTGTTTATGAGCTACATCTCATATAATAGTTAAAACCATAGAGATAGACCATGTTATATATGGTTGTAACATAGCAATTGTATTTTCTCGTGAATTAACTGTTAAGCCTACACTAATTGTGTAAAAATAGTTGATTATATTATGAATAATTTATATGAATATGGTTATGATTTTGTAGGCTCCTTGATTTATTGTACACAAATACGTAAAACATGTAGGCCGTGTGTAGGCTACACCTACAAGCAATACATCATCATAACGTAATGCTGCTTAGCACCAGAAACCTATGACATATTCATAGGCTACAAAACAGTTCGTGCAACGATTTGTTTGAGGGAGAGTGTGGATATAGGTTGTTATAACGCATTAGCTTTGTTGTTACACAAACTGAACCAACTAGTGCAGCAGCATGCCCGAGTTGCTTTTATAGAAGAATAGGATACAATGATTATGTATACAACAGCGACATCTGTCGGCCTTTGAGTGGGGCAACATGAAAGGCTTGGTTGAATAGGGTTGCAAAGAGAAGGTATATACTGGAAAAGTTTACCAGTAAACTACCAGAGTTTGTGTAATCTTTCACAAGACATATAGTCCCTCTGTGTGGCCTTATCACATGAAAAATATATGAAATAATTAAACAATATGATTTTTAAATTAATAGAATGCCAAAGCTAAAAACCTTTAACCTAAATATAAACCATCAACTTATTGAATACCATCTTTTCAGCAGGCCTATATAGGATAATCCAGTTGTACGTAGTGTGTATTGGTTCCCGACTTCCCTGAAAAGTTGCATATCGCAGGGTCTAGTCGACGCTAATGCTGAATGCCACAGGATGTTCTTCTGCTGAAGGAGAGGAGGACCAAAATGCAGCGTGGTTAGAGTTCAACATGTTTAATCAAGACCATACATGAGAACACTACAAAATACAAAACAACAAAAGTGAAAACCGAAACAGTCCTATCTGGTGCAATGACACAAAGACAGAAGACAATTACCCACAAAATACCCACAGAATATGGCTGCCTAAATATGGTTCCCAATCAGAGACAACGATAGACAGCTGCCTCTAATTGAGAACCAATCTAGGCAACCATAGACATACAAAACTACCTAGAAAGGAAACATACAAAAACCCCTAGACCAGACAAAACACATAAATCCCCCATGTCACACCCTGACCTAACCAAGATAATAAAGAAAACAAAGATAACTGCCTGTCACGCCCTGGTCTTAGATAAGTCTGGGGTGAACCAGTTCTACATCTTTTGAACGGGGCATGCTTATTTAAGATGGTGAGGAAAGCACTTTTAAAGCGCAACCAGGCATCCTATACTGACGGGATGAGGTCAATATCCTTCCAAGATACCGGGGACAGGTCGATTAGAAAGGCCTGCTCGCTGAAGTGTTTTAGAGAGCGTTTGACAGTGACGAGGGGTGGTCTTTTGACCGCTGACCCATTACGGACACAGGCAATGAGGGAGTGATCGCTGAGATCCTGGTTGAAGACAGCAGAGGTGTATTTAGAGGGCAAGTTGGTCAGGATGATATCTAAGAGGGTGCCCATGGTTACAGATGTATGGTTGTACCTGGTAGGTCCCTCCAATAGAGTTTCAGATACTTGTAGAATCTGGCCCAACACCCTATTAACACACTATAGTTCTGGTTCCTTTATTTTGGCTGTTACCTGTATAGCCATAAAATACTTCTGGAAAAACCAATAACAAATGAAAAGGTGTAGTCCAACAACAACAGGGGGATACAGCTGGCAAGAACAAAAATAAAATACTTCTGTAAAAACCAATAACAAATGAAAAGGTGTAGTCCAACAACAACAGGGGGATACAGCTGGCAAGAACAAAAATAAAATACTTCTGGAAAAACCAATAACAAATGAAAAGGTGTAGTCCAACAACAACAGGGGGATACAGCTGGCAAGAACAAAAATAAAATACTTCTGGAAAAACCAATAACAAATGAAAAGGTGTAGTCCAACAACAACAGGGGGATACAGCTGGCAAGAACAAAAATAAAATACTTCTGGAAAAACCAATAACAAATGAAAAGGTGTAGTCCAACAACAACAGGGGGATACAGCTGGCAAGAACAAAAATAAAATACGATTTTACTGGGATTGTTTGATTTCTTTCATAAAATATAGTGAATAACGGTGCTGAAAATAATTTTTGGCAGTGATTTAAGTCTTAGCATCCACAACCATCACTACAAACCAAACTTCTAGCTCCATACAAACCTAGTCCAACTATTTTCATTACGTCATTGAAAACACACCTACATTCAATTTTCCTTTGTTGGTATGAGGATCCATTATTTAGAAAAGTTTTAAAAAACAAGTTAAAGGTGACAAACTTCAGTCAGTGTTTCAACTGTAAGAGATAAGGAGAGTCTATGTGATTACAACTGTCAATGTAGTCACAAATGATTATCTGGCCATGTATATTATTGTATACTTACAATAAACTGTAAAAATAGTTTTTTTCCAACTGCTTACACACAAAATCTTTTCATGTCACACGATTTTTGAAACCTCTCACTCAAAGTGCAAAACTACACACCAAATATCCAAAACCATAAGCTATTTCTCAGCCTTTGACTCAGTTGTCAATTGCATAAAACACTTTTTTTCAAAACACTACACACAATTCTCTACCTAAAACAAATAAATCTAACAGGAAGAGACTTGCTTTCCTTTTCCAAACACAACCAATCAAAATGCTACACTTATTCACCAGGTCACACACACTCCTCACGTGTGCAAACACAAATAGCTTAACTGATCACTAACCAATCACTGCTTTACTGTAGTATAGGCCTATAAATAGGTCAAAGGTCACATTACCTGTTTTGAACAATGGATGCCAACAATGGACAGAGAGCAAGAGGAGTAGGAGGGAGAGGAAGAAGAGGACGAGGGCAAAGAAGAGAAGGAAGGAGAGCCATCTCTGATGAGATTAGGGCAACACTTGTTGATCATGTGATCAACCACGGTTTGACCATGAGGCTGGACTGAGTCCAGCCCAACTTGAGTCGATTTACAGTGGCATCCATAATTCGAACCTTCAGAAATGAACAGGTATGCAAATATCTAATGACAATTTTAGCATTACAGTAATGTACTGTAAAATACGTATGACTGCATAGTATTGCATAAACATTTAACTCTAAGCCATCCATTTACTGCACTGCATTAAACGAATGAGGTTGGTTATCATGCTGTGCTACATTTTTTTGTACATTGTTTACGGTTCCTATGCTGAACACATACTGTGTTTGAATTCTGTACAGAGTGGAAAGGCAAAGACATCATGGAGGACGAGGACGCTTGTTTACAGATGTACAAGAGACTGCAATTATCAATATGGTTTTGGCCAACAATGCAATAAGGATTCGAGAGATAAGAGAGCATATCTTGAATAATGACACCATATGTAACAACATCAATGCTGTAAGCCTGTCGACCATACAACGCATCCTCCAACGGCACCGAGTGACGATGAAACAACTTTACAAGGTGCCATTTGAGAGAAACTCTGACAGTCAAGAATATGCGACATGACTTTGTAGAGGTATGTATGCAACACTACTTCCAGTACTTCAGACATACCATATTTACTCACCTGTATATCCTTTTGTCTGTTACAGAGATTATTGGAGCTGGATGCCCATGTAATTCACCATTAATTTATTTATGTGGATGAGGTTGGCTTCAACCTCACCAAAACCAGGCGCCGCGGAAGAAATGTAATAGGACAGAGGGCAATTACCAATGTCCCCGGACAGCGTGGGGGTAATATAACTGTGTGCTGCCATCACTCAAAACGGAGTCCTCCATCACAATGCCACACTGGGTCTGTACAACACTGGCCATATGCTCACTTTTCTGGATGCAATTTACACAATGCTTGTCCCTGATCCAGATCAGGAGCCTGATAGATTTGTGGTTTTATGGGACGTTAGTTTTCACCGGGCTGTTCTGGTCCAAAACTGGTTTGCCACCCATCCACAATTTGTAGTTTTGTACCTACCCCCATATTCACCTTTTCTAAATCCCATAGAGGAATTGTTCTCAGCCTGGTGCTGGAAAGTGTATGATCGCCAACCCTATGCCCACATGCCGCTTCTCCAGGCAATGGAGGACGCATGTGGGGACATAGAGGTTGCCTCTGTCCAAGGTTGGATACGCCATGCTAGGAGATACTTCCCTCCATGTTTGGCAAGAGAAAATGTATCTTGTGATGTGGACAAAGTATTGTGGCCAGACCCAGGCCCGGAGAAGAGATGAAGCGTAGCTTAGCACTGGTGGCTGTCCCCCCTACCAATTCCTGGACTGCCCCCCCGGGAACCCACACACACAATTGTGTTCTTTACTCTATTCTAAAGAATATACTTTTGGTTTGCGGTTTTGTTGTATGCTACTGTATACAACAGTAATGTTTGGCCTAATAAATATTTTCTGTTTCTACATTACATTGGTGTTTACAGTGTACTTGTTACCCCTCTCAGCAGATTACTTTCACTGTAGAACATTGTATTGAAATGTAGATATAAGCCTTTGAAAGACCAATGAGCTTTAGATTTACAACAACAGTGTTTATATGGTATATCTAAAAATATACTATTATGAAAGCAGTGTTTGCCATTTGATGCAAATGCTTCATTCTGACATGTGGTTATGGCACTTTGAAGGAGATGTGAGGCATTTTACATTTTATGTGTGCAGTGTTTTGAAAACGTGTGTAAGCAGTTGAAAAACAACTGTAAAAGGAGGAACATTACGTTTTAGCTAAATCTCCTTTAAAAAAAGAGCAGACTCTGCAGCAGTATTTCATGATTTGAGGTGAAAGGCGGAGGAGAATCCACTGGATAGATGGAGGTCGACTTTTACTTTTGCAAACCAGGGTCACTGTCATCCCACTCGTAGCCGATTGGCTGCAGTTGCTGGACGATGTAACTGGCCATGTTGTGGGTTCCTGCAGCAACCACTTCAGGACATGAGGTCGAGAAGACCCCCTGGAACATAAGCACACATTTGATGTAACTCCCACATCCATCAAAACAAACTTATAACCACATATTCTATAAAGAAACTATAAATAGACACATGAATCAGTTCTAAACGTCACCACCAAAAGCCTCCCAACTAATAAACAAATCTAAATCAAATTTGCATTCAGGCGCCACTGCGGCCCACTACCAGAGACTTTTGGAACTGGTTGAAAGGTTGAATAGAGTCTTCTCCTACATTTCAGGGAAGGAGCTGATAGCTGAGCTTCTGGCCTGCCAGAGACTGAACGGCAGCTGACCACATGATCCCGACCTCACGCCCAGTCCCTCCGTCTCTCAACAGTGGTCCTTTTGTGCAACACCCCAGGCCTGGGGAAGAAGAGATGAACAATGCGGGCAGCCAGCCACTTCTTCAGACAGATATCAAGCTCAGCCTCACAAAGGCTTGGAAGGGCACAGTCCATACGTCATCACTCAAGAGATAGCAACTATACTATCAAATAACAAATTGTACATTCTAAAGTTACCATGTCTATCACAAAAAAAGTGAAAGCCAATAAGAACTGATTTAATGAAACCCTAGGGACTTTTCCATAATAACAGCATGAGTTCTTTGCATTCTGTGGGACCTCATTAGTTATTTGCTCAAGTGAAAGCTCTAGCTAATATACCCATCTCATTGCTGCCTCGTCCAGGACAACCGTTCAGATGAGAGCTCAGTTTGAGACCAGAATACAGGGGGACATACAAGTACAAATTATAAGCCTGATGGAAATAAACATGAACTGTTTGTAAAAACCGATCCCTATCACCCATCATTGACAGGGAGTCAAATAATCTATTGTATTCTATTCTAGAACCCCCACCTGTGGTGCCTATGACAACTCCCCCGGCCTCTCGGATGACAACAGTAGCGGCGGCGATGTCCCAGCAGTGCAGCCCATACTGGTAGTAGGCCTCAGCCGCCCCCGTGGCTATCAGGAACAGGGCCAGGGTTGAGCTGCCGATTATCCTCACCCTGGAACACAAGGAGTAGCCTATAGCCGTGTGTATCAAGCGTTGTCTCAGAGTAAGTCCTGATCTAGGGTCAGGTCCCCCCTGTCCATGTTTTTTATTTTATTACCACTTTTTCTCCCCAATTTCATGATATCCAATTGTTTAGTAGCTACCATCTTGTCTCATCGCTACAACTCCCGTACGGGCTCGGGAGAGACGAAGGTTGAAAGTCACGTGTCCTCCGATACACAACCCAACCAAGCCGCATTGCTTCTTAACACAGCGCCATCCAACCCGGAAGCCAGCCGCACCAATGTGTCGGAGGAAACACAGTGCACCTGGCAACCTTGGTTAGCGCGCACTGCGCCCGGCCCGCCACTGGAGTCACTAGTGCGTGATGAGACAAGGATTTCCCTACCGGCCAAACCCTCCCGACCTCCCGTCGCGGCCGGTTACGACAGAGCCTGGGCGCGAACCCAGAGTCTCTGGTGGCACATGTCCCCCCCATGTCCATGTAATTGGTTTAACATAAGGCATTCCAATAACAGGCTTGCCAACCCCTGGTTTAACATATCGCATTCCAATAACAGGCTTGCTAACCCCTGGTTTAACATATGGCATTACAATAACAGGCTTGCCAACCCCTGGTTTAACATATGGCATTACAATAACAGGCTTGCCAACCCCTGGTTTAACACATGGCATTACAATAACAGGCTTGCCAACCCCTGGTTTAACATATGGCATTACAATAACAGGCTTGCTAACCCCTGGTTTAACATATGGCATTACAATAACAGGCTTGCCAACCCCTGGTTTAACATATGGCATTACAATAACAGGCTTGCCAACCCCTGGTTTAACACATGGCATTACAATAACAGGCTTGCCAACCCCTGGTTTAACATATGGCATTACAATAACAGGCTTGCCAACCCCTGGTTTAACATATGGCATTCCAATAACAGGCTTGCTAACCCCTGGTTTAACATATGGCATTACAATAACAGGCTTGCCAACCCCTGGTTTAACATATGGCATTACAATAACAGGCTTTCCAACCCCTGGTTTAACATATGGCATTACAATAACAGGCTTGCCAACCCCTGGTTTAACATATGGCATTACAATAACAGGCTTGCCAACCCCTGGTTTAACATATGGCATTACAATAACAGGCTTGCCAACCCCTGGTTTAACATATGGCATTACAATAACAGGCTTGCCAACCCTTGGTTTAACATAAGGCATTACAATAACAGGCTTGCCAACCCCTGGTTTAACATATAGCATTACAATAACAGGCTTGCTAACCCCTGGTTTAACATATGGCATTACAATAACAGGCTTGCCAACCCCTGGTTTAACATATGGCATTACAATAACAGGCTTGCCAACCCCTGGTTTAACATATGGCATTACAATAACAGGCTTGCTAACCCCTGGTTTAACATATGGCATTACAATAACAGGCTTGCCAACCCCTGGTTTAACATATGGCATTACAATAACAGGCTTGCTAACCCCTGGTTTAACATATGGCATTACAATAATAGGCTTGCTAACCCCTGGTTTAATATATGGCATTACAATAACAGGCTTGCCAACCCCTGGTTTAACATATGGCATTACAATAACAGGCTTGCTAACCCCTGGTTTAACATGTGGCATTACAATAACAGGCTTGCCAACCCCTGGTTTAACATAAGGCATTACAATAACAGGCTTGCCAACCCCTGGTTTAACATATGGCATTACAATAACAGGCTTGCTAACCCCTGGTTTAACATATGGCATTACAATAACAGGCTTGCTAACCCCTGGTTTAACATATGGCATTACAATAACAGGCTTGCTAACCCCTGGTTTAACATATGGCATTACAATAACAGGCTTGCCAACCCCTGGTTTAACATATGGCATTACAATAACAGGCTTGCCAACCCCTGGTTTAACATATGGCATTACAATAACAGGCTTGCCAACCCCTGGTTTAACATATGGCATTACAATAACAGGCTTGCCAACCCCTGGTTTAACATAAGGCATTACAATAACATGCTTGCCAACCCCTGGTTTAACATATGGCATTACAATAACAGGCTTGCTAACCCCTGGTTTAACATATGGCATTACAATAACAGGCTTGCTAACCCCTGGTTTAACATATGGCATTACAATAACAGGCTTGCTAACCCCTGGTTTAACATAAGGCATTACAATAACAGGCTTGCCAACCCCTGGTTTAACATAAGGCATTACAATAACAGGCTTGCCAACCCCTGGTTTAACATAAGGCATTACAATAACAGGCTTGCCAACCCCTGGTTTAACATAAGGCATTACAATAACAGGCTTGCCAACCCCTGGTTTAACATAAGGCATTACAATAACAGGCTTGCCAACCCCTGGTTTAACATAAGGCATTACAATAACAGGCTTGCCAACCCCTGGTTTAACATAAGGCATTACAATAACAGGCTTGCCAACCCCTGGTTTAACATAAGGCATTACAATAACAGGCTTGCCAACCCCTGGTTTAACATATGGCATTACAATAACAGGCTTGCTAACATCCTGGTTTAACATATGGCATTACAATAATAGGCTTGCTAACCCCTGGTTTAACATATGGCGTTACAATAACAGGCTTGCTAACCCCTGGTTTAACATATGGCATTACAATAACAGGCTTGCTAACACCCTGGTTTAACATATGGCATTACAATAACAGGCTTGCTAACCCCTGGTTTAACATATGGCATTACAATAACAGGCTTGCTAACCCCTGGTTTAACATATGGCATTACAATAACAGGCTTGCTAACATCCTGGTTTAACATATGGCATTACAATAACAGGCTTGCCAACCCCTGGTTTAACATATGGCATTACAATAACAGGCTGCTTGCCAACCCCTGGTTTAACATATGGCATTACAATAACAGGCTTGCTAACCCCTGGTTTAACATATGGCATTACAATAACAGGCTTGCTAACCCCTGGTTTAACATATGGCATTACAATAACAGGCTTGCCAACCCCTGGTTTAACATATGGCATTACAATAACAGGCTTGCTAACCCCTGGTTTAACATATGGCATTACAATAACAGGCTTGCTAACCCCTGGTTTAACATATGGCATTACAATAACAGGCTTGCCAACCCCTGGTTTAACATATGGCATTACAATAACAGGCTTGCTAACCCCTGGTTTAACATATGGCATTACAATAACAGGCTTGCTAACCCCTGGTTTAACATATGGCATTACAATAACAGGCTTGCCAACCCCTGGTTTAACATAAGGCATTACAATAACAGGCTTGCCAACCCCTGGTTTAACATATGGCATTACAATAACAGGCTTGCTAACCCCTGGTTTAACATATGGCATTACAATAACAGGCTTGCCAACCCCTGGTTTAACATAAGGCATTACAATAACAGGCTTGCCAACCCCTGGTTTAACATAAGGCATTACAATAACAGGCTTGCCAACCCCTGGTTTAACATATGGCATTACAATAACAGGCTTGCTAACATCCTGGTTTAACATATGGCATTACAATAATAGGCTTGCTAACCCCTGGTTTAACATATGGCATTACAATAACAGGCTTGCTAACCCCTGGTTTAACATATGGCATTACAATAACAGGCTTGCTAACACCCTAGTTTAACATATGGCATTACAATAACAGGCTTGCTAACCCCTGGTTTAACATATGGCATTACAATAACAGGCTTGCTAACCCCTGGTTTAACATATGGCATTACAATAACAGGCTTGCTAACATCCTGGTTTAACATATGGCATTACAATAACAGGCTTGCCAACCCCTGGTTTAACATATGGCATTACAATAACAGGCTTGCCAACCCCTGGTTTAACATATGGCATTACAATAACAGGCTTGCTAACCCCTGGTTTAACATATGGCATTACAATAACAGGCTTGCTAACCCCTGGTTTAACATATGGCATTACAATAACAGGCTTGCCAACCCCTGGTTTAACATATGGCATTACAATAACAGGCTTGCTAACCCCTGGTTTAACATATGGCATTACAATAACAGGCTTGCTAACCCCTGGTTTAACATATGGCATTACAATAACAGGCTTGCCAACCCCTGGTTTAACATATGGCATTACAATAACAGGCTTGCTAACCCCTGGTTTAACATATGGCATTACAATAACAGGCTTGCTAACCCCTGGTTTAACATATGGCATTACAATAACAGGCTTGCCAACCCCTGGTTTAACATAAGGCATTACAATAACAGGCTTGCCAATCCCTGGTTTAACATATGGCATTACAATAACAGGCTTGCTAACCCCTGGTTTAACATATGGCATTACAATAACAGGCTTGCCAACCCCTGGTTTAACATAAGGCATTACAATAACAGGCTTGCCAACCCCTGGTTTAACATAAGACATTACAATAACAGGCTTGCCAACCCCTGGTTTAACATATGGCATTACAATAACAGGCTTGCCAACCCCTGGTTTAACATATGGCATTACAATAATAGGCTTGCTAACCCCTGGTTTAACATATGGCATTACAATAACAGGCTTGCTAACCCCTGGTTTAACATATGGCATTACAATAACAGGCTTGCTAACACCCTGGTTTAACATATGGCATTACAATAACAGGCTTGCTAACCCCTGGTTTAACATATGGCATTACAATAACAGGCTTGCTAACCCCTGGTTTAACATATGGCATTACAATAACAGGCTTGCTAACATCCTGGTTTAACATATGGCATTACAATAACAGGCTTGCCAACCCCTGGTTTAACATATGGCATTACAATAACAGGCTTGCTAACCCCTGGTTTAACATATGGCATTACAATAACAGGCTTGCTAACCCCTGGTTTAACATATGGCATTACAATAACAGGCTTGCCAACCCCTGGTTTAACATATGGCATTACAATAACAGGCTTGCTAACCCCTGGTTTAACATATGGCATTACAATAACAGGCTTGCTAACCCCTGGTTTAACATATGGCATTACAATAACAGGCTTGCCAACCCCTGGTTTAACATAAGGCATTACAATAACAGGCTTGCCAACCCCTGGTTTAACATAAGGCATTACAATAACAGGCTTGCCAACCCCTGGTTTAACATATGGCATTACAATAACAGGCTTGCTAACATCCTGGTTTAACATATGGCATTACAATAATAGGCTTGCTAACCCCTGGTTTAACATATGGCATTACAATAACAGGCTTGCTAACCCCTGGTTTAACATATGGCATTACAATAACAGGCTTGCTAACCCCTGGTTTAACATATGGCATTACAATAACAGGCTTGCCAACCCCTGGTTTAACATATGGCATTACAATAACAGGCTTGCCAACCCCTGGTTTAACATATGGCATTACAATAACAGGCTTGCTAACCCCTGGTTTAACATATGGCATTACAATAACAGGCTTGCCAACCCCTGGTTTAACATATGGCATTACAATAACAGGCTTGCTAACCCCTGGTTTAACATATGGCATTACAATAACAGGCTTGCTAACCCCTGGTTTAACATATGGCATTACAATAACAGGCTTGCTAACCCCTGGTTTAACATATGGCATTACAATAACAGGCTTGCCAACCCCTGGTTTAACATATGGCATTACAATAACAGGCTTGCTAACATCCTGGTTTAACACATGGCATTACAATAACAGGCTTGCCAACCCCTGGTTTAACATATGGCATTACAATAACAGGCTTGCCAACCCCTGGTTTAACATATGGCATTACAATAACAGGCTTGCCAACCCCTGGTTTAACATATGGCATTACAATAACAGGCTTGCTAACCCCTGGTTTAACATATGGCATTACAATAACAGGCTTGCCAACCCCTGGTTTAACATATGGCATTACAATAACAGGCTTGCCAACCCCTGGTTTAACACATGGCATTACAATAACAGGCTTGCCAACCCCTGGTTTAACATATGGCATTACAATAACAGGCTTGCTAACATCCTGGTTTAACATATGGCATTACAATAATAGGCTTGCTAACCCCTGGTTTAACATATGGCATTACAATAACAGGCTTGCTAACCCCTGGTTTAACATATGGCATTACAATAACAGGCTTGCTAACATCCTGGTTTAACACATGGCATTACAATAACAGGCTTGCCAACCCCTGGTTTAACATATGGCATTACAATAACAGGCTTGCCAACCCCTGGTTTAACATATGGCATTACAATAACAGGCTTGCCAACCCCTGGTTTAACATATGGCATTACAATAACAGGCTTGCTAACCCCTGGTTTAACATATGGCATTACAATAACAGGCTTGCCAACCCCTGGTTTAACATATGGCATTACAATAACAGGCTTGCCAACCCCTGGTTTAACACATGGCATTACAATAACAGGCTTGCCAACCCCTGGTTTAACATATGGCATTACAATAACAGGCTTGCCAACCCCTGGTTTAACATATGGCATTACAATAACAGGCTTGCTAACCCCTGGTTTAACATAAGGCATTACAATCCACTATGAAAATGTGAGTGCATCACACAAAGCGATAAGAAGTGGACTTACCTTTTTTCCTTTGAAACGTTGATCCTTACACCAATGCAAAATGCCCCTCTGGCCTTTTCTTGCTGTGTATAACATTCCATCGAAGCAATGGTAGATCACTCCAAACTACATTACAATACAAATGAATAACCTTTTAATTATAATGTTTTTTTAACTTGGTATATTCTGTTCCCCCATACTTCTCATGCTTACCTCTTTCTTCACAGTGAAACCAATGCTAACTGCAACCATGTAGAAACGGAGAAAAATCAAGTGCATCATCAATAGCCTAAATATTTGGTGATACTATTCCATCAATGACAGAGTACAACTGCTTTATTAGATGTAATCTAATCTGAGGAAATGGCTGTTGTAGATATTGCTGTTGGAAACTTGTCATTGTACCTGTGAACAAAGTTACAGGTGCCATCGATATGGTCTATGTTCCAGGAGGGGCTGTCTGTGAGGATGCATTTCTCCCTGTAGACGACTCCTCTCCAATGAACCAGGAGGGGCTGTCTGTGAGGATGCATTTCTCCCTGTAGACGACTCCTCTCCAATGAACCAGGAGGGGCTGTCTGTGAGGATGCATTTCTCCCTGTAGACGACTCCTCTCCAATGAACCAGGAGGGGCTGTCTGTGAGGATGCATTTCTCCCCGGGTGTAGACGACTCCTCTCCAATGAACCAGGAGGGGCTGTCTGTGAGGATGCATTTCTCCCTGTAGACGACTCCTCTCCAATGAACCAGGAGGGGCTGTCTGTGAGGATGCATTTCTCCCTGGCTGTAGACGACTCCTCTCCAATGAACCAGGAGGGGCTGTCTGTGAGGATGCATTTCTCCCTGTAGACGACTCCTCTCCAATGAACCAGGAGGGGCTGTCTGTGAGGATGCATTTCTCCCCGGCTGTAGACGACTCCTCTCCAATGAACCAGGAGGGGCTGTCTGTGAGGATGCATTTCTCCCTGTAGACGACTCCTCTCCAATGAACCAGGAGGGGCTGTCTGTGAGGATGCATTTCTCCCCGGCTGTAGACGACTCCTCTCCAATGAACCAGGAGGGGCTGTCTGTGAGGATGCATTTCTCCCCGGGTGTAGACGACTCCTCTCCAATGAACCAAGAGGGGCTGTCTGTGAGGATGCATTTCTCCCTGGCTGTAGACGACTCCTCTCCAATGAACCAGGAGGGGCTGTCTGTGAGGATGCATTTCTCCCTGTAGACGACTCCTCTCCAATGAACCAGGAGGGGCTGTCTGTGAGGATGCATTTCTCCCTGTAGACGACTCCTCTCCAATGAACCAGGAGGGGCTGTCTGTGAGGATGCATTTCTCCCTGTAGACGACTCCTCTCCAATGAACCAGGAGGGGCTGTCTGTGAGGATGCATTTCTCCCTGTAGACGACTCCTCTCCAATGAACCAGGAGGGGCTGTCTGTGAGGATGCATTTCTCCCTGGCTGTAGACGACTCCTCTCCAATGAACCAGGAGGGGCTGTCTGTGAGGATGCATTTCTCCCCGGCTGTAGACGACTCCTCTCCAATGAACCAGGAGGGGCTGTCTGTGAGGATGCATTTCTCCCCGGGTGTAGACGACTCCTCTCCAATGAACCAAGAGGGGCTGTCTGTGAGGATGCATTTCTCCCTGGCTGTAGACGACTCCTCTCCAATGAACCAGGAGGGGCTGTCTGTGAGGATGCATTTCTCCCCGGGTGTAGACGACTCCTCTCCAATGAACCAGGAGGGGCTGTCTGTGAGGATGCATTTCTCCCCGGGTGTAGACGACTCCTCTCCAATGAACCAGGAGGGGCTGTCTGTGAGGATGCATTTCTCCCTGTAGATCACTCCTCTCCAATGAACCAGGAGGGGCTGTCTGTGAGGATGCATTTCTCCCCGGCTGTAGACGACTCCTCTCCAATGAACCAGGAGGGGCTGTCTGTGAGGATGCATTTCTCCCCGGGTGTAGACGACTCCTCTCCAATGAACCAAGAGGGGCTGTCTGTGAGGATGCATTTCTCCCTGGCTGTAGACAACTCCTCTCCAATGAACCAGGAGGGGCTGTCTGTGAGGATGCATTTCTCCCTGTAGACGACTCCTCTCCAATGAACCAGGAGGGGCTGTCTGTGAGGATGCATTTCTCCCTGTAGACGACTCCTCTCCAATGAACCAGGAGGGGCTGTCTGTGAGGATGCATTTCTCCCCGGGTGTAGACGACTCCTCTCCAATGAACCAAGAGGGGCTGTCTGTGAGGATGCATTTCTCCCCGGGTGTAGACGACTCCTCTCCAATGAACCAAGAGGGGCTGTCTGTGAGGATGCATTTCTCCCCAGGTGTAGACGACTCCTCTCCAATGAACCAGGAGGGGCTGTCTGTGAGGATGCATTTCTCCCCGGGTGTAGACGACTCCTCTCCAATGAACCAGGAGGGGCTGTCTGTGAGGATGCATTTCTCCCCGGGTGTAGACGACTCCTCTCCAATGAACCAGGAGGGGCTGTCTGTGAGGATGCATTTCTCCCCGGGTGTAGACGACTCCTCTCCAATGAACCAAGAGGGGCTGTCTGTGAGGATGCATTTCTCCCTGGGTGTAGACGACTCCTCTCCAATGAACCAGGAGGGGCTGTCTGTGAGGATGCATTTCTCCCTGGCTGTAGACGACTCCTCTCCAATGGACCAGGAGGGGCTGTCTGTGAGGATGCATTTCTCCCTGGCTGTAGACGACTCCTCTCCAATGAACCAGGAATGGCTGTCTGTGAGGATGCATTTCTCCCTGTAGACGACTCCTTCCTCTGACACCGCCTGGTATAGAGGTCATAGATGGCTGAAAGTTTAGCCCCGGTGATGTACTGGGCCGTACGCACTACCCTCTGTAGTGCCTTGCGGTCAGTGGCCAAGCAGTTGCCATACCAGGCAGTGATGAAACCCGTCAGGATGCTCTCGATGGTGCAGCTGTAGAACCTTTTGAGGATCTGAGGACCCATGGCAAATTTGTTCAGTCTTCTGAGGGGGAATAGGTTTTATCGTGCCCTCTTCATGACTGTCTTGGTGTGCTTGGACCATGTCAGTTTGTTGGTGATGTGGACACCAAGGAACTTGAAGCTCTCAACCTGCTCCACTACAGCCCCGTCGATGAGAATGGGGGCGTGCTCGGTCCTCCTTTTCCTGTAGTCCACAATCATCTCCTTTGTCTTGATCACGTTGATGGAGAGGTTGTTGTCCTGGTACCACATGGCCAGGTCTCTGACCTCCTCCCTATTGGCTGTCTCGTCGTTGTCAGTGATCAGGTCTACCACTGTTGTGTCATCGGCAAACTTAATGATGGTGTTGGAGTCGTGAACGGCCGTGCAGTCATGAGTGACCAGGGAGTACAGGAGGGGACTGAGCATGCACCCCCAAGGGACCCCCGTGTCGAGGATCAGCGTGACGGCTGTGTTGTTACCAACCCTTACCACCTGGGGGGCGGCCCGTCAGGAAGTCCAGGATCCAGTTGCAGAGGGAGGTGTTTAGTCACAGGGTCCTTAGCTTAGTGATGAGCTTTGAGGGCACTATGGTGTTGAACGCAATGCTGTAGTCAATGAATAGCATTCTCACATAGGTGTTCCTTTTGTCCAGGTGTGAAAGGGCAGTGTGGAGTACAAAAGAGGTTGCATCATCTGTGGATCTGTTCAACCGGTATGCAAATTGGAGTGGGTCTAAGGTTTCAGGGATAATGGTGTTGATGTGAGACATGACCAGCTATTCAAGCACTTCATGGCTACAGACATGAGCGCTACGGGTCGGTAGTCATGTAGGCAGGTTACCTTAGTGTCGTTAAAGGTTGATGTGAAAGGTTAAAAATGACATAATAATACAAGATAAATTATAATCTTCAATTATAAATTAATTTCACAACCCTGTTTGTAAGCTTTTAAATGATATCAATCTGAACCTTTTATATTTTTTTATCACCAAAAAAGTCACTTTCTGAGCACTTCTACAATGGGTAAATATGTATCAAAAGGAGTACTCTCAAAAACAGATTGAATTCAACTGGATTTAGTTACCCGTTCAGTACATTTCATCACACGGATAGATATTCGAATTTAGATGTGTGGATGGTTGACAAATACAAACTTTATACTGTTGCCATCAAAACAATGTACCTAGTCACAAGTCAATTAAAATGCACGTGAAAAAGTGACACATACAGTACCAGTCAGGCTTGTATAATTACGAATCTGATCCATATCTGATGAATATTGTGGTTCGTCCTGCCCAGTAGTTTAACAAGTCAAACGGGGTTACGTTCAGTACGACAGAACGGTATGCAACGTTGAATTCAACGAAAACGGTAGACCTACTGTATTGAACGACCAGTTGAAAAACGTTGAAATTAGGGTGGATCAGAGTGCAGTTATCATATAGTGTGCTGCACGAGTTTTGCGATTTCAGATGGTCACACCTATGTTTACCAGGCCACACACACACACCAAACGGGCGCAAAAGTATGCTACCTCAAAGACTTTCGAAGAAAGGTCCGCACCGTTTTTTTGAGGACCGTTTTGTGGAAACGTGTGTGTCAGTGTAAACGTTAACGCGAACTGAACGCACTCCAGCACACACACACACTCTATCTCTTTCTTTCACATGCTCAAACTGCATCGCGCTTAATGCCATAAACTAGTTTTGACGACTTTGTAGCCAAATTAATCAATAATTGCAGTCAAATATTGATATATACAAAGTACTTTGCTACCAACAACTATTCAGCCTCCGCATTCTCTTGACTAGACATCCCACGCGAGTCATATTTAGAAGATTGCTGTCGCATGACAATCCTAAAGGACCAAAAACTATTGATACAGACGAATATGCGTATTTTTTTAGGCAGGGCATGGGTCCTCTGTACAATTCTTAAGCCGTTACGTTTATCTAGGGCAAGTTATTTTCAATGATTTAGCAGGATTTAGTTCGCCTTGTCCAGCAGTGACTGGAACAGATTGCTATTTCGTTTTTAGACATGCACGGACTGAGTTGCAAATGTAAATGGGGCCTTACTTTCACTCTGTTCTTATCTGTCATTTGCGTGTTTATCTTCTGTGAATATTTGATATATTACCCTGCCATTTTGCGTTGTTCGTGGCCGAAGTTGAATAGAGACAACGGTAAGGGAGTCCCCCCGCTTCGCGCTTTGTTTCTGTCGGATACCCACCTCCTTGGCGCAATAAAGGGACACTGGTTCGACAAACTGCGAAGGTAGGCTTTAATCTCCTATTCCAATTTCATTGCTTGTGCGTATTTGATAAATTATCATATTAATAAAAAAATAGTTTATTTTTTGTGTGTTTTACATCCCTGTAGGACTGTCATTTGTTGAATGTGTACATTTCAAACCTCTCTTTGGTCAAAACTGTCATTTGCATCTCATATCAGATGTACAAAAAAATTTAGTCTGAAAACAATGAACAGAAACAGACAGTACAAGTCCCTCCAAACACGTCCATAAATCATGGAAACTGGGAGCTTTTTTAGGACAGGAATAGAATTAATCCTCTTAGATGGCTCAAATTAATATCAGATCATATGAAATCACCATAGCATCCAACTTCACCAGCTAGGGCACTAAACCGGATCACATCTTTGACTGCAATGCTTCATGTTCACATGGTTCACAAAATGAGTTCTAGTTGTCAGTTTCAATAGTTTTTTTCATTGGGAGGATGCTACCAGGATTTATTAAATACATTATATAGCATGATGGACAAGAACACTTTCGATCAAAGGTGGTTGTATCTTGGTAGAGTTGGGTAGTCATGACCAACAGATTATTATCAGGGCCAGGAGTATTTTCTTATGAGGCCTCATCAGGACAACTCTGGACTGTAATAGGCTATCACTATAGTCAGGGCCCAGAGTTTTTCCTAGTGGTCCTTCCTTGTGGTCTTTCCACATGGTCAGGAAAACTCCCTGCCCTAATCATAATGTACTGTACATTCCTCCCTGATAGAGAATGGCAGATGGAGAGAGCTTTCCAGACAGCACTGGGGGTCCTACAGCCAGAGGTGGTCTTCATTTTGGGAGACATATTCGATGAGGGGAAATGGAGCTCCCCAAAGGTTAGTTGATGGACACTGTCGGTTAACAGAAAGGATAGACCACACACACCGCCAACAGCTAGACTACTCAGGATATGTGATAATAACATCATCTGTTGGCACACAAGGGGATGTGTGTGTGTGTGTGTGTGTGTGCGTGGATTTGAGCATTGGCCGTTCCAATTTCATTTCCCTTGATTTGATTGTCCTTGAGTTGTGACTAACCTCCACCAGTTGTGCTTTAGTAGAAACACAGACAGTGAATGGGAGTAGGTGTTTGGGAGTTCATTTCATTTATTATGAGGTAATGGTATGATGTAACCTAAATGTAACTGAGGGAGGAATTAAATAACAGTAGTACACACCCTACTGTAACACCCTACTGTGTCTAGTGCTAGGAGGGGTTGAGGCAGATGTTGATACCCCAGCTCAAACTGTTCCTCTGTGACCATCTGAATATGCACCTTGTGTTCTTCAGGACTGGGAGGACGACGTCCGACGCTTTACGCAGATCTTCCGACATCCCAGAGACGTGGAGCTTATAGCCCTCATTGGTAACCATGACATCGGCTTCCATCATGAGTAAGTTAAGTTCAGAAGTCTCACTGTTAAATGGAGGCTACCAAGAACATGTCGACAACGTTGTTCTCTCTATTCTCAACTAGTTCCGCTAACAATAGGGAGTTATGTTGTCTGTAGTTGGTGTGTGTTAGTAGGCCCTAGCCCTGTGGTTGTGCTCACTTTCTCTTGACATAACATAATTATTTTTTAATCTTTGAACAGAATGAGCTGGTACAAACTTGAACGCTTCGAGAGGGTGTTCAATGTCACCTCTGCCCGGATCGTAACCAATAAGGGAGTCAAGTAGGTCACTTTACTGTAAATAGCGTCATCTAACCTTGTCTCAAAATTATGCATGTAAACAGTTTAACAATGTGTTGTTTGTGGTTAGTCACGTTAATGTGTAGCTTAGCTCCAATCCTTGTACCATCATTAATGTGTGTGTGTCTGTGTGTTCCCACAAAGTTTTGTACTGGTGAACAGTATGGCCATGCATGGAGACCGCTGCCCCATCTGCGAGCATGTGGAAAACGAGCTGTACAGCCTCTCTCAGGCTCTCAACTGTTCAGTGCTGGTGATCTTAATCGCAACCATCATCAATCAACCATCAATGCCACACACACACACACAAACACACAGACAAAATGGGGGTTATTGGGATTTGGAAAGAAGCAAGAGATTTGAGCATTGACAAAAAAAAATACGTATTTCTCTCCCGAGTGCAATCAAGAGTCACCATATGGCTTTTGCATGTTACTCAGCGCCAACAATATGTGGGTCAAATGTTTTGAGTTAATTCTAGACTTTATTCACTAACATCCCCAGAAATGTCTTTTTGAAACGTGGTAAGCATTATGTTGTCACGAAAGAGGTAGGATTGTCCCTACACATTGTCAACATTATGTTACTCCCATTGCTAATGTGAAAGTAGATTGTAATGATATTGTGGATTTCACAGAGCCACCGGTCAAGCAGCATGAGAACATACTGTCAGGAGGATATGCAGAAGTTTCCCCGCTCATCACCTATCATCCTACAGGTACGGTTTAGTGTGTGTGCGCGTGCTTGCCAAGTGACTGAGACTACTTTAGTTAATTATAGGTCCTTGCGGTGTCATTGTACACTGAGTGTTCAACATATAGGAACACCTTCCTAATATTGAGTTCAATTTGTTGTGGGCATGGACTACAAGGTGTTGAAAGCATCCAACAGGGATGCTGGCCAATGTTGACTCCAATGCTTCCAATAGTTGTGTCAAGTTGGCTGGATGTTCTTAGGGTAGTGGAGCATTCTTGATACACACAAGAAACTGTTGAGGGTTGAAGCGAGCAGTGTTGCAGTTCTTTACACACACAAACAGGTGCGCTTGGCACCTACTACCATACCCCAGTCAAAGGCACTTACATATTTTGTCTTGCCTATTCACCCTCTGAATGGCACACATACACAGTCCATTTATTAATTGTCTCAAGGCTTAAAAAAGCCTTGTTTAACCTGTCTCCTCTCCTTCATCTAGGGGTGGCAGGGTAGCCTAGTGGTTAGAGAGTTGGACTAGTAACCAGAAGGTTACAACTGAGCTGACA
Organism: Oncorhynchus kisutch; assembly: GCF_002021735.2. NCBI lineage: Eukaryota > Metazoa > Chordata > Actinopteri > Salmoniformes > Salmonidae > Oncorhynchus > Oncorhynchus kisutch. The sequence goes on from NC_034191.2 coordinate 74,571,969, forward strand.
AGGTACAAATCTGTCGTTCTGCCCCTGAACAGGCAGTTAACCCACTGTTCCTAGGCCGTCATTGAAAATAAGAATTTGTTGTTAACTGACTTGCCTAGTTAAATAAAGGTAAAATAAATCTACACTGATTGAAGTGGATTTAACAAGTAAGGGATCATAGCTCTGGTATTTTGGATTTTATTAGGCTCCCCATTAGCTGTTGCAAAAGCAGCAGCTACTCTTCCTGGGGTTCCACACACAACATGACATAATACAGAACATTAATAGACAAGAACAGCTCAAGGACAGAACTACATCCATTTCTTTTTAAAGTCACATGTAGCCTATATATCAATACATACACACACTATCTAGGTCAAATAGGGGAGAGGCGTTGTGCCGTGTTGCTTTATCTGTTTGGTTTTTTTTAAACCAGGTTTGCTGTTTATTTGAGCAATATGAGATGGAAGGAAGTTCCATGCAATAAGGACTCTATATAATACTGTGCGCTTTCTTGAATTTGTTCTGGATTTGGGGACTGTGGGGACTGCATGTCTGGTGGGGTGTGTGTGTCAGAGTTATGAGTTATGAGTAAGTTGACTATGCAAACAATTTGGGATTTTCAACACAATGTTTCTTATAAAAAGAAGTGATGCAGTCAGTCTCTCCTCAACTCTTAGCCAAGAGAGACTGGCATAGTATTTATGTTAGCCCTCTGATTACAATGAAGAGCAAGACATGCCGCTTTGTTCTGGGCCAACTACAGCTTAACTAGGTCTTTCCTTGCAGCACTGGACCACACATTTCGACAATAATCAAGATTGGACAAAACTAGAGCCTGGAGGGCTTGCTTTTTGGAGTGTGGTGTCAAAAAAGCAGAGCATCTCTTGATTACAAACAGACCTCTCCTCATCTTTACAACAATTGAATCTATATGTTTTGACCATGACAGTTTACAATCGAAGGTAACACCAAGTAATTTACTCTCCCCAACTTGTTCAACAGACACAACATTCATTACCAGATTCAGCTGAGATCTAGAACTTATTGAATGATTTGTACCAAATACAATGCTCTAGTTTTAGAGATGTTCAGGACCAGTTTATTACTGGCCACCCATTCCAAAACAGGTTGCAACTCTTTAAGTGTTTCTGTGACTTCATTAGCTGTGGTTACTGATGGGTATATGGTTGAATCATCAGCATACATGGACACAAATTCTGTTTAATGCCAGTGGCAGGTCATTGGTAAAAATAGAAAAGAGGGCCAGGAGAGCTGCCCTGCGGTACACCACACTTTACATTTTTTACATTAGAGAAGCTTCCATTAAAGAAAACCATTTGAGTTATATTAGATAGACAGCTCTGAATCCAAGATATGGCAGAAGTTGAAAAGCCAAAACACATATGTTTTTTCAACAATAGGTTATGGTCAATAATATCAAAGGCTGCACTGAAATCTAACAGTACAGCTCCCACAATCTTCTTATCAATTTCTTTCAACCAATCATCAGTCATTTGTGTCAGTGCAGTACATGTTGAGTGCCCTTCTCTTGTTAATTTGTTTACAGAGAAATAGCATTGTATTTGGTCATACACAATTTCTTCCAACAGTTTGCTAAGAGCTGGCAGCAAGCTGATAGGTTGGCTGTTTGAACCAGTAAAGGCAGCTTTACCACTCTTGGGTTGGGGAATGACTTTGCTTCCACCCAGGCCTGAGGACAAAGACTTGCCTCAAGGCTCAGATTAAAGATATGACAGATAGGCGTGGCTACAGAGTCAGCTACCATCCTCAGTAGCTTTCCATCTAAGTTGTCAATGCCAGGAGATTTGTAATTTATTGATCAAAAACAATCATTTTCCACCTCTCCCATAATAACTTTACAGAACTTGCAATGCTTTTCTTTTATTATTAGTTTTTTTATTCATGAATACAATGGCTCACTGTTCGTTGTTGGCATTTCCTGCCTACGTTTGCCCACTTTGCCAATTAAGTAATCATTGAAATAATTGGCAACATGAAGTGGTTTTGTGATTCGATGAAAGATGGAGTTGAATATGTCTTTCTGCCCATAATTTCATATAAAGTACTCCATTGATCTTAGCTTCATAATGCAGTTTCTTCTTCTTTTTGTTGAGTTTAGTCACATCATTTCTCAATTTGCAGTAAATCAGCCAGTCAGATGTGCAGCCAGACTTATTAGCCACTCCTTTTGCCCCATCTCTTTCAACCATACAGTTTTTCAATTCGTTATCAATCCATGGAGCCTTAACAGTTCTAACAGTCAGTTTCTTAACAGGTGCATGTTTATCAATAATTGGAAGAAGCAATTTCATAAATTCATCAAGTGCAGCGTCTGGATGCTCCTCATTAATCGCATCAGACCAACAAATATTTTGAACATGAGTCACAGAAAAATATTTTGTATGATCTCTTATACACTATTTTAGTTCCAGCTTTTGGAACTTTGGCTTTCCTGGATATAGCCACTATATTGTGATCACTGCATCCAATGGGTACAGATACAGCTTTAGAACAAAGTTCTACAGAATTAGTAAAAATGTCATCGATACATGTAGACCTCTTTGTTTACATCACATACACTATCAAGCATTTCACACATATTATTTAGTTACTGAATTAATTATCTAAGTGAGTCTCATAAATGGCTAATATATGAATGTTATCTGATGTTAGCAAGTTATTGATTTTATGAACCTTATTTCTAAGGCTACATATATTAATATGGGCTATTTTCAACACTTTCCTGGGTAGCTTATCACTTAGACATAATACTGAAAAGAGCAAGCAAAGCAAGAGAACAACATTTACATTCAGCAGTCCATTAATCAATTGTTGTGTGTGCTGCAGGGTTGAAGCTACGAACCCATAGGCTTGGCTCTCATCCCCTCCAGGCTTATGGGATGGAGGGTGGACAATGAGCCTCTCATAGCAGATGTAAGCAATGTCCCCACACGCTCTGGCAGCTTCTATGGCTGGGATCAGTTCTTTCCTCTTCTGGCGCACAGCTTCAGGATAATCCTCATTGAGGAAGATATATGTTCCTCTCAAGTTCTTGGCTCTTTCCAGAACAGCTACCTTGTCCTTGAACCTCATGAACTTGAACACTATCGGTCAGGGCCTGTCACATGGGCCAGTTGTGGGCTTTCCAGTCCTGTGGGCACATTTCAACTCAATCTTCCTGTGGTCCATCTTCAATTTCTCAAAGATCATTTCCCTCACTTTGTCTTCAGACTCCATCCATGTCTCATGTGGAGATTCTGCAATTCCATCCACAACCATGTTGTTCCACCTTGACTGTCCCCCGATGTATCCGTCATTGTTATCATGGCCTCACACACAGATCTGATGTACTCTCTCAATGACTTACAGATTGCTGTCATCTTGCCGTTCTCCTGTTTCAACTCATTGAGCTGACCGTGGGAGAACTGCAAACTGTTCTACAGGTCCTGGACCTCTCTGGTCAGGTCATCCATTATTTTATTAGTAGAATCCACCAATATTTGGACAAAACACTTGAAGCTATTTTCTTGTTGTTGTAACAACTGTTTGTAGAACTATCTTTATTTGTTTAAAAGATCCTTCACGTGTGAGAGACACCACTGTCCTCAACGGTACTCCCGCAAGGTGTGGTCTTTGTCATGGTAGCTAGTAAAGTAGTTTACGTTGTTACTCCTCACAGTTCCAGACAGGGCAGGTCACAGGGAAGATTGAAAACAACAAACAGCAGGGATCTAGACAGCCACAAACCCGGGACAATCTGCGGTCCCAGCCACAATGACTAATCAAGCCCTCAAGAAAACACCGCTACCTTGATATGCAGCTAGCTAGCAGCTAGGCTAGTTGAGGACTTGGATTAGCTAACACAACGTGCCATTGGAACACAGGAGTGATGGTTGCTGATAATGGCCCTCTGTACGCCTATGTAGATATTCCATTAAAAATCTGCCGTTTCCAGCTACGTACAATAGTCATTTACAACATTAACAATGTCTTCACTGTATTTCGGATCAATTTGATGTTATTTTAATGGACAAAAAATGTGCTTTTCTTTCAAAAACAAGGACATTTCTAAGTGACCCCAAACTTTTGAATGGTAGTGTATGTCTAGTATATAATTCTGTAAAGTTATAATAGCCTAAACCTGTTCCAGTTCACATCATCTCATGATGCTCAGCACTTCAAGCCATACGCCATCAATGTGTACCCCTCTCTCTTGCTCTCTCCCCACTGGTGAAATTTCTCACGCCTGCACTTATCTGACCAATCAAACATGTAAACAACTAGGCAAGCTTCTCTATCCGTGCTAATGAGTCAAGTAAATATAATGATAATTTTTTAAATAGCGATGTTGATTTCACAGGTATTTTTAGTACAAAACATTAATAACACCTGCTCTTTCCATGACATAGACTGACCAGGTGAAAATGATGATCCTTTATTGATGTCACTTGAAGATAGATTTTTTTTTTTAAAGCTTCTCTCCTGTAACTATTCCCCAGGTTGTTGCTGTAAATAAGAATGTGTTCTCAGTCAACTAACCTGGTAAAATAAGAGTTCAAATCAATTTGAGACATGGATTGTGTATGTGTGCCATCCCGAGGGTGAATGGGCAGGACAAAAGATTTAAGTGCCTTTTGGATGGGGTATGGTAGTAGGTGCCAGCCACAACGGTTAGTGTCAAGAACTGCAATGCTGCTGGGTTTCACGCTCAACAGTTTCATGTGTGTATCAAGAATGGTCCACCACCCACAGGACATCCAGCCAACTTAATACAACTGTGGGAAGCATTGGCATCAACATGAGCCAGCATCCCCGTGGAATGCTTTCAACACCATGTAGAGTCCATGCCCTGACGAATTAAAGCTGTTCTGGGGGGGGAGGGGGGGGTTATTGGTTAGCTGCAAATGAAATCCATATTGTGTATAGCCTACCTATTATACAAAAACACCTAGCATTGTTCACTTACAGTATGTTATGTACTTCTGTCGGAAGCACTACCCTTTGTACCGACCTAACGATGCAGAGTGCACTGGGCAGGACGCCGCCTCTCCTGAAGAGCGACACCAGGTGTTCCATGAGCGCTATGACGTGCTATCCCAGGAGGCTTCTCAAAGGGTGAGTTTACACACACACTCAGTCATATAACTAACACCTGGGGTGCAACTCATTGTCTAAAGTGGCCTCCTCTCCTTGCTTGCACCTGTTTTATTTTATTCAGATCGTGCAGATGAAGGAAAGGAGACAAGGAGAGGAAGCCACTTTAGACTACTGAGATACAGACCTAGGGCTCATTCTGAAGAGTGCATCTTTCTGACTGAAAACTATAACAAATGTTGGGTCTTCTTCAGCCTTGTTCACACTGCATGCCTTAATGCTCATATCATATTTTGTTTGTTCAGTTTGTTTTGGACAACTAACTGTACAAACAGCAAGTTACAAGTGACCAAATTGTGTGTGTTCAGACAGCAGTCATGTGATGACAAGGCTACACTAGTTGTCATAGTAACGAGGGGGTTGGGAGAAGGGGTCTAGACTGATTGGTGGTGGTACTTGTGCTTCCTATCACTCAGTTCTGTAGCAAGCTACGGTGACAATAATGCCTGTCATGGACATTTCCCAGTTGTTTTGAATGTTCAAAATCATAGTGGTAAGAACACTTTTAAAGCATCAAAGGATAAGATGATCCAACTTTCAAAACGAGTTATTTTTGGCTAGCCACAGCAGTCCACCAGCTAGCCAGCCACAGCAGTCCACTAGCTAGCTAGCCACAGCAGTCCACCAGCTAGCCAGCCACAGCAGTCCACCAGCTAGCCAGCCACAGCAGTCCACCAGATAGCCAGCCACAGCAGTCCACCAGATAGCCAGCCACAGCAGTCCACTAGCCAGCCAGCCACAGCAGTCCACTAGCCAGCCAGCCACAGCAGTCCACTAGCTAGCCAGCCACAGCAGTCCACTAGCCAGCCAGCCACAGCAGTCCACTAGCTAGCTGGCTAGGTAGCTGTTTAGCTTTCTAGCACATTCACTTATTTGTTTCTAAACAATTAACAAGCTAGTTGGCTATCACGTCAACAGTTGAATAAAGGTTAAATAAATAAAAAAACATTAAAAACAGAGTAGCTAGCAAGTAACAAGATACCAACTAACAGTCTAAAACCACTTGATGACAAATAAATCGGATTTGACCGTTCAGACACAAGTCGCATGGCCAGGTATCAAATGTGTATATGACTTCAAACCACTTAGGACGCTGGTTTGAAATGTGGCTAGAAATATCTGATTCCATGTGTTTTTTTGGCTGTTCATACTGCAGGAAAAATAAATAAATACGATTAGAGTCAGTTCAAACAGCCAATGTGAACACGGCTTTAGAGGCATGTGAATACAGAAATATGATGGATTCTTTTGATCCCACTTTGCAGTTACTTTGGTGGTTCCAGCCCCGTCTTATCCTGAGTGGCCACACCCACAGTGCCTGTAAGGTGGTCCATGACAACAAGCATCCAGAGATCAGCGTTCCTTCCTTCAGCTGGAGAAACCGCAACAACCCCAGCTTCATCCTGGTAACTAATTAACTACACTGAATGAAAATATAAACACAACATGTAAAGTCCCATGTTTTATAAGCTGAAATAAAACATCTCAGAAATTGTCCATATGCACACAAAAAAAATATATATTTCTCTCAAATTTTGTGCACATCCCTATTAGTAAACATTTATCCTAATCGGTGGGGGTATAGGCAGGCATAACCTACAGACAATGAACACACTTGCATTTTATCAATGGATATTTGAATACACAGATACCGTGACGAGAACCTGATGCCTGTTGTCGTGCCATTCATCCACCGCCATCATTGTTATTTTTTTTTAACCTTTATTAAACTAGGCAAGTCAGTTAAGACCAAATTCTTATTTACAATGACGGCCTAGGAACAGTGGGTTAACTGCCTTGTTCAGGGGCAGAATGATAGATTTTTACCTTGTCAGCTCGGGGATTCGATCCACCAACCTTTCGGTTACTGGCCCAACGCTCCAACCACTAGGCTACCTGCTGCCCCCATGTCACACAATTCCTGGAAGCTGAAAATGTCCCAATTCTTCCATGGCCTGCATATTCACCAGGCATGCCACCCATTGAGCAAGTTTGGGATGCTCTGGATTGACGTGTACAACAGCGCGTTCCAGTTCCCACCAACATCCAGCTACTTCGCACAGCCATTGTAGAGTGAGAAAAAATTTCAGTCAACAATCAACAGCCTGATCAACTCTATGCAAAGGAATGTGTCGTGCTGCATGAGGCAAATGGTGGTCACACCAGATACTGACCGGTTTTCTGATCCACACCCTTAGCTTTTTGTTTAAGTGACCATCAGATGCCTATCTGTATTCCCCAGTCACATTTCCTCATATGAACTTTAAAATTGTTGCAGGTTACATTTATATTTTTGTTCAGTCTCAGGGTCAATTCCATTTGAAATGAAAGTTTACCTCTCTCCCGCTCTCTCCAGGGCACCTTCTCTCCCACGGACTTCCAGTTGGCCAAGTGCTTCCTGCCAGAGGAGAGCAGCGTGGTGGCCATCTACTGTTCCACAGCCATGGTCGTCTTCCTCCTGCTCTTGGCCCACCTACATCTCACCAAGACCTCCATGCTCCTGGCCACCAATCTTATGGGCAAGCACAAGGGCTTCTGACATTTTCCCCTAGATCGTTTGCTTGGCGGGCCGCTTTTATAAAAAAAAGTCCCCTGAAGTAAAGTGTGACTGAAACCAATAGAGGGTGAAATGTTCTAGGTGAATGGCAAGAGATAGGCCCTACGATTACCTGTCAAAGTAACTGTATGAGGACATCTGTGTGACCTGTCACCTTTGATGCCCTCAGGCCCCATGTTCCAAAGACTCCTGTGTAGACACTCCTGACATAGAACCCAACATCACCTTTTACAGGGAGGGCCTGGGTCCTGACATAGAACCCAACAGCACCTTCTACATGGAGGGTCTGGGTCCTGACATAGAACCCAACAGCACCTTTTACAGGGAGGGCCTGGGTCCTGACATAGAACCCAAAAGCACCTTCTACAGGGAGGGTCTGGGTCCTGACATAGAACCCAACAGCACCTTTTACAGGGAGGGCCTGGGTCACTCTGGGATAGTTTTTACTGATCAATTACGTGCCCTGAGATTTTATCCCTCATTTCCCTTTTTAAATGATTGGCAACTTGAATGTTTTTAAATGTTGATCTCTGATCTACTGGTGAATAAGCTATGGCAGGGCCATCTTTGAGCTTTTTAAACGTGACCTGGACGAAAACAGTCAAGGGAAGATGGTGACACTGGGTTTCTTGTAACTGTAGTTTATGCATATACAAAGTGTACATAATCTGTCATATTTTCCCGCATATTCAGTTTAGACACCCCCCCCCCCCAAAAAAAAAGTATTCTGATGTGCCTCTTTATTAAAATAAAAATATTTTTCCGTATTCCATAAAGGCCTGACACAAACGTATCACTCCTGCCTCCTCGCTCTCAGAATAGACTTGCACATTGAAAGCTGCCGTTCGGTGTAAAGAACAGCCCATCTAACTGGGTTCACACCTGTGGCAATGTGAAGGGCTCTCCATGTCCATGACCGACTTGATCACTACTTTCTCCTCTCATTCTATATAAGTTGATGCCTATGCATACATACGTTCTAGACATTCATCAATATGTATACACATAGGCACACACATTACTATGTATAATTGTACATATAGATTTATAGAATATATGTATATCTTTATAAATGTATATGTACATATATATTAATATAAAATGTATTTGTACAATGTACATATACAATGCATGAGTGCATGTGTGTATATATTTTACAGTACATGCATGCTTCGAAGCACACACAGACACACACACACACACACACATTTACTGGCACGCGTATGTATACATCTCATACACACTTCATATCTAAAAAGTTGCTTCCTACTGTAGTAAAACAACACCAGGTTGCGATTTGGGCACGTCAATTGATCTTGTAATGTATTAAAGCTGAGAATCAGAAACAAAAATTGAAATGTTCACCGTCAAAACGAAGGAGGATGAAGGCAATGTCTCTGGCTGCGACCTGGTCACTGCGGTAGGTAAGTGGTTAATTTGCATAATGTATACAGGATTTCCGTGTGTTTTTTTTTTAACCCCTCGCAAATTTTTCCTCCTTTTTTCTACTAAAGAACATTTTCCTTTTTTATAAACCAGAAAAATGTACCTCTACAGAGAGAGAGAGAGAGAGAGAGAGAGAGACGCCCTACCTGCAGTCTCTACTGTCAGATAGAGTTTGACATCAAGCTGTACAGCGCAGTCAACAACATACATCAGAGCTCAATTTACAGGTACAGCCATTATCAAGGCACAAAGATCTTCTACAAGTAGTTTTTTTCTCAATAAAGTTGTACAAAATAACATTACATTTTGCAGTCTGTACAAGATAATCAACAAAAACAAATCTATATATATATATAGATAGAACTCTTGCCCAAGAGGATCTAAGTAAAAAGGACCGTCTGTGGGCAAATCAAAGTGAGTGTGGTATTTCTCTTTCCATCTAGACACGTGGCAGAAAGCTGCTGCTGCTCCTACGGCCAGAGGTGCATAGGACTCAAACTCCCAGCATCCTCCTATTCTCCCACAAGCCCCACCCCCTCTATGCTAAATCTACAGCCTGAAAGCCTCGATCTCCATCATCCTGCAATAAAATGATACAAAATAAACAAAAAGTGACAGAGTAATAAATATCACGGTGCTACATCATGTGTATACTTCCTTGACGGCATTAAGTTACCTGATACTTCTGCTGCCCACCCCTTCATCAAGTACGAGAGAGAGAGAGGTGTTGGGAGGAACCAGCATTCACAGGAGTCCGTCAGATCCCTCAACTCTCACACACCCTCATAACAACTTCAGCTGGTCCAGATCAAAACAACAGAAATGACAGAAGAAGAAGACTAGTTTCAAACAAAAACTACAAAAAAAAGGTCTAAAAAGGCTTAGTGGAATGAACAGAATAAAGGCATTGGAAATAAAAGATGAGGCACACACACAATGTCCCATCCCTGCTTAGACCTACAAAATAAAGTCAAGATGGGCCATAGATAAAAGAACAAAGGAAGGAGAAAAGTAAATAGAAAACAACAACAATGGCAAACAAAATGACAGCATTGTGATGCTTCAGTAGTTCTCCTGGTAACAGGGCCTTGTGTTTTGGGAGTGGAATCAAACTGCGCCGGGATTGGCAGAGTGCTGACTGGATGGTGGGCTGCAACCAATCACAAGAGTTCGTATTGACGCAGGTGCATCCTCTGGATGATGTCTCGGCAGTCGTTGAAGACGCGGCGGATGTTCTCCGTGTCCACGGCGCAGGTGAAGTGGGGGTAGCAGTAGTGTTTGCCGTCGCCGCTCGCCGTGCTGATCCTCTGTGGGGTGGCGGAGAGACACATCCACATTTCACTTTATTTCGTCAATTGACTGAACTGAAATGGAAATGACTCAAACCTTGAAATGGTTGACTCTTAAGTTAAGACTAGGAAACAAGGGTCTACAGACAGTACAGAATGAAAACGGTACGTACAAGGAACTCATCTCGGATGAAAAATTTGGCCCGGGTCACTTTAGGGTCCTCTCCAGGGTCTGGAACGGCTGACCACAAAGAGACAAATGTCATCAGAAGAAGGATATCATTAGGACTGGATGTAATCAGTGTAGTGCCTGATGGCAGTGCCTGCAATCAAATGTTTATATCTCTAACTACTGTTCTCCATGCTCCAAACCATTCTCATTTGACAATGGGAAGAAAGGGATGTTAATGCTATTGTTCACATACTGCAAAAGAGTCCCTGGAATATCTATAAGTAATAGTGTCATAAGAGGTCTAAATTAGGTTGATTCCAGGGCCAGCGCAAATGATTGCATTTGATTCACATTTTCAAAAAGTGTGAGTTGCCAAAATGGGTTAACCTTTGAATACATCTTGAGGATCGGTTTGGGAGTCCTTCACTGTGAAGCAACAACAACGAGGCTTCGTTTCTGGAGTGTGTGAACCTTAGGTTAGTACATTTGTATAATTTATTATGATCCAGTTCATAATATATTTTAAATAATGAACAATTATAAATGCTTATAAATATTGAATATGAGTCAAATCAACAATGATTTAAACAATGGGGTGTTTTCCGTCCATCTTAGTACCCACCTTCAGCCGGTACTGTATAGCGAACATACTCAGGGAAGTAGTCTTCAAGTTTGGATTTCCCTGCTAAGATCTTGTCAGCCAACATGTCCTGCTTGTTCAAGAACAGGATGACTGAAATGGTCCGTAGAAACCTGAAAACAAAGAATGGCGTGACTAGACAGGTATTTCAACAATCACATTTCGTCAGAGTTATTGGAATGTGAACGGGTGGGTTTAAAAATAAAACCTCTCCATCCAACTCTCATGTTTCTGTTTCTGATTAACACTGATTTCACCACCTTGACTGATTAACACTAAATGGGAAGCACATTTATATAGTGTTGCAATGTGTTACAGTTGGTTTGAAATGCATTTTCAGTGTATTGAAAATATATTGAAATCATAACACAATAGAATATATTACTAAATCTGGTGTGAAATGTTCAGTAGGGCAAAATTGGGTTTGGAGAGGGCAGCGAGAGCCAGACGAGGTGACTGTGGACCACAGGGCAGAGAGCCAGACAAGGTGACTGTGGACCAGAGGACAGAGAGCCAGACGAGGTGACTGTGGACCAGAGGACAGAGAGCCAGACAAGGTGACTGTGGACCAGAGGGCAGCGAGAGCCAGACGAGGTGACTGTGGACCACAGGGCAGAGAGCCAGACGAGGTGACTGTGGACCAGAGGACAGAGAGCCAGACGAGGTGACTGTGGACCAGAGGACAGAGAGCCAGACAAGGTGACTGTGGACCAGAGGGCAGAGAGCCAGACGAGGTGACTGTGGACCACAGGGCAGAGAGCCAGACGAGGTGACTGTGGACCAGAGGACAGAGAGCCAGACGAGGTGACTGTGGACCAGAGGGCAGCGAGAGCCAGACGAGGTGACTGTGGACCAGAGGGCAGCGAGAGCCAGACGAGGTGACTGTGGACCAGAGGGCAGCGAGAGCCAGACGAGGTGACTGTGGACCAGAGGGCAGCGAGAACCAGACGAGGTGACTGTGAACCAGAGGACAGAGAGCCAGGCGAGGTGACTGTGGACCAGAGGACAGAGAGCCAGGCGAGGTGACTGTGGACCAGAGGGCAGAGAGCCAGACGAGGTGACTGTGGACCAGAGGACAGAGTGCCAGACGAGGTGACTGTGGACCACAGGACAGAGATCCAGACGAGGTGACTGTGGACCAGAGGACAGAGAGCCAGACGAGGTGACTGTGGACCAGAGGGCAGAGAACCAGACGAGGTAATTGTGGACCACAGGGCAGAGAGCCAGACAAGGTGACTGTGGACCAGAGGACAGAGAGCCAGGTGAGGTGACTGTGGACCAGAGGGCAGAGAGCCAGACGAGGTGACTGTGGACCAGAGGACAGAGAGCCAGACGAGGTGACTGTGGACCAGAGGGCAGAGAACCAGACGAGGTGACTGTGGACCACAGGGCAGAGAGCCAGATGAGGTAATTGTGGACCAGAGGGCAGAGAGCCAGACAAGGTAATTGTGGACCAGAGGGCAGAGAGCCAGACATGGTGACTGTGGACCAGAGGGCAGAGAGCCAGACAAGGTGACTGTGGACCAACCTGTTATTCCAGATGCTCTTGAAGAGATCCAGTGATTCCCGGAGTCTGTTGGTGCTGTTGTCTTCCCTTATGACCATGTTATAACTGCTGCTTGCCGCCACAAATATGATGGCCGTCACGTCTGAAAGAAATAGGAGCACAGTGAAATGAGTTGTTTCAGTACTCATTTATAAAAAAAAGAATAAAAAAGGAAAAAAATGTAACCTTTATTTAACCAGACAAGTCAGTTAAGAACAAATTCTTATTTACAATGATGGCCAACCCCAGCCAAAACCTAACCAGGACCACGCTGGGCCAGATGTGCGCCTTCATATGAGACTCCCAATCACAGTTGGTTGTGACACAGCCTGGAATCGAACCAGGGTCTGTAGTGACGCCTCTAGCACTGAGATGCAGTGCCTTAGAACGCTGTGCCACTCGGGAGTGAGTACCAGACGCTGAGACCTTACAAACCACATCATATAGCATGTAATACTAATGAATCCTTCCGTATAAAATGTGGATCCCGATATGGAATACAATGCAGAGCTACTGAAACACCGTTGTCTGTCCCACCTCAAGACTGTGCTAGCCTGTAAAGCTAAAGCCTGGGCATTATCATATGTGCTAACATGAGTCTTCCAGTTTCAGAAAAGTTTACTTGAAAAGGTTACTCGTTGACCATCATTCACCGAACCACCATAGTTATACTCACAGCACAACATTGAGCAGAACAGCACAGTGGGGAGCAGAACAGCACAGTGGGGAGCAGAACAGCACAGTGGGGAGCAGAACAACACAGTGGGGAGCAGAACAGTACAGTGGGGAGCAGAACAGCACAGTGGGGAGCAGAACAGCACAGTGGGGAGCAGAACAGCACAGTGGGGAGCAGAACAGCACAGTGGGGAGCAGAACAGCACAGTGGGGAGCAGAACAGCACAGTGGGGAGCAGAACAGCACAGTGGGGAGCAGAACAGCACAGTGGGGAGCAGAACAGCACAGTGGGGAGCAGAACAACACAGTGGGGAGCAGAACAACACAGTGGGGAGCAGAACAGTACAGTGGGGAGCAGAACAGCACAGTGGGAACAGCACAGTAGGGAGCAGAACAGCACAGTGGGGAGCAGAACAGCACAGTGGGGAGCAGAACAGCACAGTGGGGAGCAGAACAACACAGTGGGGAGCAGAACAGCACAGTGGGGAGCAGAACAGCACAGTGGGAACAGCACAGTAGGGAGCAGAACAGCACAGTGGGAACAGCACAGTAGGGAGCAGAACAGCACTGTGGGGAGCAGAACAGCACAGTGGGGAGCAGAACAGCACAGTGGGGAGCAGAACAGCACTGTGGGGAGCAGAACAGCACAGTGGGGAGCAGAACAGCACAGTGGGGAGCAGAACAGCACAGTGGGGAGCAGAACAGCACAGTGGGGAGCAGAACAGCACAGTGGGAACAGCACAGTAGGGAGCAGAACAGCACAGTGGGAACAGCACAGTAGGGAGCAGAACAGCACAGTGGGAACAGCACAGTAGGGAGCAGAACAGCACTGTGGGGAGCAGAACAGCACTGTGGGGAGCAGAACAGCACAGTGGGGAGCAGAACAGCACAGTGGGGAGCAGAACAGCACTGTAGGGAGCAGAACAGCACAGTGGGGAGCAGAACCGTACACAGAATCCAAACTCACCATTAAAGCACTGGATCCATTTTCTCCTCTCGTCTCTCTGGCCGCCTACATCAAACATACTGAGAGAGAGGGACAAACCTGTTAACTTCTGTATGGGCCAATGTGTGGAAGAAGCACATTTAACTCAACCATGTCTTGATCTCAAATCTTGAGAGACAGTCTATTAGACTAGTTTTCTACATGGAGTGATGGTGCTGGAAACAGAGCCCCCTTGTGGGTAAAGTTAACCACAACACTAAACCACTTGGCAGTATGTTGATTTGCCGTGTCATGGTGTTTCAGTGCAGATACTTTCCATTTAGTGTGCATTTGTTAGACAACCAAAATGTTAATTAGCAAAAGGAAAAGACAAAAGACTCTTCCAAAGAAATGTTGGTGGTTGACTGTAAATGGTATGATACTAAATCACATTTGACTTAGCTACATTTGTATTTTAACAAATTATGTCCATATAACAAATAAAACCTAACACAAAGAAGCAAAGCTTTATGCTTTTCATGACAGCCATTTAGAGACAAATTTAAAAAACGACCCTAGACGACCACAAGGTGGGGACATTTCCATGATAACAGGAAACCACCATAGCCATGTACATACAGTACATTGTTCATACAGTTAAGACAACAGACAATGCTGTGTAACATTACATCACAATGAAGGAAAGGGAACACTTACTGAAAGTTCACTTTGTCGACTTGAAATCTTGTTTCAAAAATACCTGAAGTCAAAACTCGGCAGCGAAGCAAGTCCTGGGGTTCAAAAACAAGAGGGGCACAGAGATGAAGAGATGCACAAAAAGAATAAGCAAAATAGAAAGGAAGAAAGAGAGAATTTGAAAACAAATCAAACATGGATAAACTCCCATAACTGTGAGGTGAAATACCGGTGTGCAGTCATGTTGCCATGAGAAAAGGGTAGCCAGTGGAGCACAAACAACATCGTAAATACAACCAATATTTATGTTCAATTTCCCTTTCATACTTCAACTACTATCACATTGTTAAAACACTGTACATTGCCAACAATATAACATTTGAAATTAAAATGTACTAATGTTTCCCTTGTTTATTTCCCTTTTGTTTATTGTGAATTCCATTTGCTTTGGCAATGTAAACATATGTTTCCCATGCCAATAAAGCCCTTTGAATTCAATTGAATTGAGAGAGAGCGAAAAAGAGTGACGGACTGAGCGAGAGAGAGAGAAATAAGGAAGAGAGAGAGAAATAAAGAAGAGAGAGAAATAAGGAAGAGAGAGAGAAATAAAGAAGAGAGAAAGAGTAACGTTTTCCTACACAGTGGTTCAGATGATACAGCTAAACAACATTTAACATGTCATTCAGCAGTACATTAGAGCTGTCATTCATCAGTACATTAGAGCTATGTCATTCATCAGTACATTAGAGCTATGTCATTCATCAGTACATTAGAGCTATGTCATTCATCAGTACATTAGAGCTATGTCATTCATCAGTACATTAGAGCTATGTCATTCATCAGTACATTAGAGCTATGTCATTCATCAGTACATTAGATCTATGTCATTCATCAGTACATTAGAGCTATGCTCCAGAATGTTGAAAAGCCTGCTAACCTGATCTGTTGGTGTGTAGTCATTCGACCTCACAGACTCAATTTTGTTCAAGAAGCTGCAAAACAGGAAACAAAAGACATAATTAAGTGACACTGGCCTGGATCTAAGGAACAGTACATATCACTGACATTACAGTAGAATAGATAAAGATCTGACTCTACACATCTTAACTAAGGAAAAGCATTAAGAAGAAATAAAGTCATTTTCTTGTGTCTGTTGCCATGGTGTCTTTAAACCACTCCCATACTGCACGCATGCACGCGCTCCAGTGTGTTCCTGGATAGATGCAGCATATGGCTGGACATGGCGGCTGGTTTTGGAGCTGGGGCTCTGAGACAGTCAGTGGTTAGGGACCGGAGAAGAGGGAGGGACAGTGAGAACACTAGAGAAATACACACTTCAACATAATGTGTTTCTATCAAACAGACAGTGGATCAGAGGTCTAGCCAAACACAGAACAATCATTTCATTACATAGCTATATCTGTTCTAACTGACAAAATAAAGGAACAACTTGAGGAAATGAGGGAAACAAAGTATATTGAAAGCAGGTGCGACCACACAGGTGTGGTTCCTGGGTCAATTAAGCAATTAACATCCCATCATGCTTAGGGTCATGTATAAAACGCCCAGTTGCCTATTATTCTGGCTACCATGGCTAGAAGAAGAGATCTCAGTGACTTTGAAAGAGGGGTCTCAAAGGAGTTTAGGGTGTGTGTGTGTGTGTCTCTCAGTCTCCAGAGCTCAACCCATTTGAACACTTACGGGAGATTCTGGTGTGGTGCCTGAGACAGCGTTTTCCAGCACCATCAACACCAAATTATAGAAATTCTCGTGGAATAATGGCGTCACATCCCTCCAGTAGAGTTCCAGACACTTGTAGAATCTGTCCATTGAAGCTGTTCTGGCCCAACGCCCTATTAAGACACTTTATGTTGGTGATTCCTTTTAGTTTGGCAGTTTCATGTAAATATATATATATGTAAATATATATATGTAAATAAAATATATAAATAAATAAATAAAAATAATGGGGTCCTCTCTATTCACTGTATTTCTATCTACTGCATTCTGACCATGTCACTTCACTACATAGCTAAACTCAGCAAAAAAGAAATGTCCTCTCACTGTCAACTGTGTTTATTTTCAGCAAATTGAATGTGTAAATATTTGTATGAACATATGATTGAACAACAGACATAAACTGAACAAGTTCCACAGACATGTGATGAACAGGAATGGAATAATGTGTCCCTGAACAAAGGGGGGGGGGGAATCAAAATCAAAAGTAACAGTCAGTATCTGGTGTGGCCACCAGCTGCATTAAGTACTGCAGTGCATCTCCTCCTCATGGACTGCACCAGATTTGCCAGATCTTGCTGTGAGATGTTACCCCACTCTTCCACCAAGGCACCTGCAAGTTCCCGAACATTTCTGTGGGGAATGGCCCTAGCCCTTACCCTCCGATCTCACAGGTCCCAGACGTGCTTAATGGGATTGAGTTCCAGGCTCTTCACTGGCCATGACAGAACACTGACATTCTTGTCTTGCAGGAAATCAGCCATACTGCTCGTTCTGTGCGTGGTGGCATTGTCATGCTGGAGGGTCATGTCAGGACGAGCCTGCAGGAAGGGTACCACATGAGGGAGGAAGATGTCTTCCCTGTAACGCACATCATTGAG
Source organism: Oncorhynchus kisutch (assembly GCF_002021735.2). Classification (NCBI taxonomy): domain Eukaryota; kingdom Metazoa; phylum Chordata; class Actinopteri; order Salmoniformes; family Salmonidae; genus Oncorhynchus; species Oncorhynchus kisutch. The sequence continues at coordinate 74,589,690 of NC_034191.2, forward strand.
ATTGTCAACAATGACAACAAGCACAGTCCGATGATGCTGTGACACACCGCCCCAGACGGACCCTCCACCTCCAAATCGATCCTGCTCCAGAGTACAGGCCTCAGCATAACACTCATTCCTTTGACGATAAACGTGAATCCGACCATCACCCCTGGTGAGACAAAACCGTGACCCGCCAGTGAAGACCACTTTTTGCCAGTCCTGTCTGGTCCAGTGACGGTGGGTTTGTGCCCATAGGCGTTGTTGCCGGTGATGTTTGGTGAGGACCTGCCTTACAACAGGTCTACAAGCCCTCAGTCCAGCATCTCTCAACCGATTGCGGACAGTCTGAGCACTGATGGAGGGATTGCGCATTCCTGATTTAACTCGGGCAGTTTTAGTTGCCATCCTGTACCTGTCCCGCAGGTGTGATGTTCGGATGTACCGATCCTGTGTAGGTGTCTTTACACGTGGTCTGCCACTGCGAGGACGATCAGCTGTCCGTCCTGTCTCTCTGTAGCACCGTCTTAGGCGTCTCACAGTACAGACATAGAAATGTATTGCAGTCCTCATGCCTCCTTGCAGTATGAGGCACGTTCACGCAGATGAGCAGGGACCCTGGGCATCTTTGTTTTGGTGTTTTTCAGAGTCAGTAGAAAGGCCTCTTTAGTGTCTTAAGTTTTCATAACTGTGACCTTAATTGCCTACCGTTTGTAAGATGTTAGTGTCTTAATGACCGTTCCACAGGTGCATGTTCATTAATTGTTTGTGGTTCATTGAACAAGCATGGGATACAGTGTTTAAACCCTTTACAATGAAGATCTGTGAAGTTATTTGGAATTTTATTTTTATGAAAGACAGGGTCCTGAAAAGGGGACATTTCTTTTTTTTTGCTGAGTTTATATCGCTAGGAGACATTGTTATGCTGAATGACTAACACTACTGCAGATCTCATCCCCACGCTGTACCATCCCTCCCCAGCAGAGGGCGGCCCCCTCTTCCTGTTCCATTATTAAAGACAGCAGTTAGTTCCTGCCATAGAGCTAGATCAGACCATCTTGCTCTGGTGTGCACGAGCTGTATGTTCCCTGGGTGTATGTGTGTGTGTCCCTGCGGTCCCAAACCCCAGGCACGCACGCACGTGCACATTTGTAACCGCTGAACCAGCAGATACCACCCGAAACATCCCAATTCTATTTTACTCTATTCTGCTGTCTTCTATTATGCTGTCTTCTATTCTGCTGTCTTCTATTCTACACTGAGGAAGGAACAACCACAAAAGTCAGTTCTGTAAAGTTTTACTTGAGGTTGTGTTCTAACTTAAGAATTGACTTATAGGAACTGACAAATATATAGGCCTGCATGTGATTACAATGATCAAACGTTGAGCATTAGGGAGGTCCGTTATCAAGTCTATTTAACCAGGTCCATTATAAAGAACTAACCAGGTAGTTACATCCGAATGTATTTAACCAGGTCCATTATAAAGAACTAACCAGGTAGTTACATCAGAATGTATTTAACCAGGTCAATTATAAAGAACTAACCAGGTAGTTACATCAGAATGTATTTAACCAGGACAATTATAAAGAACTAACCAGGTAGTTACATCAGAATGTATTTAACCAGGTCAATTATAAAGAACTAACCAATAACACAGTAACAACCTTATATTCTGTTGTTTTATGGGACTAATTCAAACTAGCACCAGTCGGTACTCGCGTTTAAAGTGTACATGACATTGCAACAGAATTTCCCCATGGGGACAATAAAGTCACTAAGTAAGTAAGTACTGACTGGTGCTAGTTTGAATTAGTCCCATAAAACAACAGAATATAAGGTTGTTACTGTGTTATTGGTTAGTTCTTTATAATGGACCTGGTTAAATACATTCTGATGTAACTACCTGGTTAGTTCTTTATAATGGACCTGGTTAAATTCATTCTAATGTAACTACCTGGTTAGTTCTTTATAATAGACCTGGTTAAATACATTATGATGTAACTACCTGGTTAGTTCCTTATAATGGACCAGTTGGTACCAGGCAGTTGCCAATGGAATTATTTAGTAAGAACCATAGTTAATAAGATGTTACCAACCCTCTTATACAAGTTACACAGAAACCCCAAAACAAAAAAAGTATCCTATAGAGTTTGGGCCTGTAAACACGACCAAACACAGCCACGTTTCATAATTCCCTCTCCCTGACTGAGTGATCCCCATCCCTTTGCTACCAACACTCAGCTCTTAAACACAAGGTTGAACTGTTCCTCCACTAAACACAGGCCAGTGCTGCCCTGTTTTAATTTGACCCATGGACTTGTCCACAGCCTAAATCTACTGGCTGATGCTATTAATTGGTCGAATGGAAAGATGGGATCAATAGTTTCCACATTTTGAGTGTCTGTGGTGGTCAGTGTGGAAATCGGGTCACTCAACAAAAACGATCACTCACGATACAACACACAGAGAATGGCTTTACCAGAAGAACCAGACGCTTTCAAAACAGCAGGGAGAGAAATATGGATGATTGGGACGGCCTATACTGTAGTCCCTCCTAATGACAGATAATCAGACAAAGAAGAGAATGGAAACATTTTAGACCACAAGTTATGGCCTAAAGGCACATCTGTAAGCTTGATGGAGTATGAAGCCATTTCACAATAGGATGCTGTATACATAACACACACACACCCTTTGTAACACCAAAGCAGGGCCCTAAAATACACTGAAAAATATAAAACGCAACATGTAAAATGTTGGTCCCATGTTTCATGAGCTAAAATAAAAGACCCCAGAAATTCTCCATATGCACAAAAAGCTGATTTCTCTCAAATTCTGTTAGTGAGCAGTTCTCCTTGGCCAAGACAATCCATCCACCTGACCGTTGTGGCATATCAGCATGATCATTACACAGATACACCTTGTGCTGGGGGCAATAAAAGGTCATTCTAAAATGTGCAGTTGTGTCACACAACACAATGTTATAGATGTTTAAAGTTTTGGAGGAGCGTGCAATTGGCATGCTGACTGCTGGAATTGACATTAGGAGTGTGCGTAGTACTACTACTACTACATGTTAGGGAGCGGTCTTAGTACTACATGTTAGGGAGCGGTCTTAGTACTACATGTTAGGGAGCGGTCTTAGTACTACATGTTAGGGAGCGGTCTTAGTACTACATGTTAGGGAGCGGTCTTAGTACTACATGTTAGGGAGCGGTCTTAGTACTACATGTTAGGGAGCGGTCTTAGTACTACATGTTAGGGAGCGGTCTTAGTACTACATGTTAGGGAGCGGTCTTAGTACTACATGTTAGGGAGCGGTCTTAGTACTACATGTTAGGGAGCGGTCTTAGTACTACATGTTAGGGAGCGGTCTTAGTACTACATGTTAGGGAGCGGTCTTAGTACTACATGTTAGGGAGCGGTCTTAGTACTACATGTTAGGGAGCGGTCTTAGTACTACATGTTAGGGAGCGGTCTGCTGTTCCAGTTTCAACTGACCTGAGCCCTAGGACCATGCCCCAGGACTACCTGACATGATGACTCCTTGCTGTCCCCAGTCCACCTGGCCATGCTGCTGCTCCAGTTTCAACTTCCACCTGACTATGCTGCTGCTCCAGTTTCAACTGTTCTGCCTTATTATTATTCGACCATGCTGGTCATTTATGAACATTTGAACATCTTGGCCATGTTCTGTTATAATCTCCACCCGGCACAGCCAGAAGAGGACTGGCCACCCCACATAGCCTGGTTCCTCTCTAGGTTTCTTCCTAGGTATTGGCCTTTCTAGGGAGTTTTTCCTAGCCACCGTGCTTCTACACCTGCATTGCTTGCTGTTTGGGGTTTTAGGCTGGGTTTCTGTACAGCACTTTGAGATATCAGCTGATGTACGAAGGGCTATATAAATAAATTTGATTTGATTTGATTTGATCTTAGTACTACATGTTAGGGAGCGGTCTTAGTACTACATGTTAGGGAGCGGTCTTAGTACTACATGTTAGGGAGCGGTCTTAGTACTACATGTTAGGGAGCGGTCTTAGTACTACATGTTAGGGAGAGGTCTTAGTACTACTACGACATGTTAGGGAGTGTTCTTAGTACTACTACTACATGTTAGGGAGTGTTCTTAGTACTACTACTACATGTTAGGGAGTGTTCTTAGTACTACTACTACTACTTGTTAGGGAGTGTTCTTAGTACTACTACTACTTGTTAGGGAGTGTTCTTAGTACTACTAGCTTGATGTTAGGAGTGTTGTAAATACTACTAGAGCCTATGATAGGAGCTCTTCTGCCTGACAATGGAGAGAGTTTATATGAGGAAAGACGGGGCCATTTTGCATCCTGACAGATACATTAAGCAGATTAAGACTTGCACCAGTGTTTCTGCTGCACTTATTTTGCTGTGGTGGCACGCCACAGCAAAATCAAAAATATGTAACATGAAAGAAATATTAATGCGGAGGCGCACTTCGAAGACTCTATAACATATCCTTTCTCACCGCAAAGAAAACAAGTAATAAATAGACAAATCAGACAACACCATAGTAGAATAGTTGATTTATTTATCTAGTTGGCTTGTTCTTGTGTGTTCTATACTAGAGAAATATTCCTTGAGGCACATTCAAGTTACGAGTGCCACAGAGAGGAAACCATGCATTCTGACAAGCAGTCAATGCAGTCGTGGGGAAAACAGACATTTTAATGGCCTTCATTAAACAGAGGGGGATCCTAGCTTTCCATTCTAACTTTATTTATCTCTTAACTCTTAAATATGCGAGAACCGCACCATTTTAAATCTGGAGTTTATAGCAGCATCATTGTTAAGCAGGTTACTGCTCTGCAGCAATTGGATGTGAGCGCATAAATGTACCAGGGGTTAAATGTAACATGGGCCAATAGGGTAACACGCCACCCTACCTCAAAATATATTGTTTTTGAGTGACTTAAATTGTGACGAGACAACATTTTAGATGAGCGAGAGAAGTGGCAACCAGGGACAGTTGGGAGAGAAAAAAAAAAGGTGACGTGAAGTGGTTTCAGTGAGTACTGAAGTTACCCTAACAGGCAGACGCAGTTAATATAATGTAGGCCTATGTAAAAAAAAATGTATCAATAGGATGCTAACTAGGTTAAAGATCACATTTGGGATCTGGCTAATAATTAGCCCAATAGGGTAAATGCAGATAGGAAACTCCTTGCTTCAGCCTATATATTTTCTGCCACTATGCTGCATCAGTTGGGCTGCTGGTGATAATGTTAATTGCTAGTACTATGCGGACCATGCATAGGCTAAATGTTACAAAGAAACGTCCTCTCACTGTCAACCGCATTTATTTTCAGGAAACTTAACATGTCTAAATATTTGTATTTGAGCTCTTCGCTGACCATGGCAGAACACTGACATTCCTGTCTTGCAGGAAATCACGGACAGACCGAGCAGTATGGCTGGTGGCATTGTCATGCTGGAGGGTCATGTCAGGATGAGCCTGCAGGAAGGGTACCACATGAGGAAGGAGGATATCTTCCCTGTAACGCACAGCGTTGAGATTGCCTGCAATGACAACAAGCTCAGTCAGATGATGCTGTGACACACCGCCCCAGACCATGACGGACCCTCCACCTCCAAATCCATCCTGCTCCAGAGTACAGGCCTCGGCATAACACTCATTCTTTCAACAATAAACGCGACCATCAACCCTGGTGAGACAAAACTGCGACTCATCAGTGAAGAGCACTTTTTGCCAGTCCTGTCTGGTCCAGCAACGGTGGGTTTGTGCCCATAGGTGACGTTGTTGCCGGTGATGCCTGGTGAGGACCTGCCTTAGAACAGGCCTACAAGCCCTCAGTCCAGCCTCTCAGCCTATTGCGGACAGTCTGAGCACTGATGGAGGGATTGTTCATTTCTGGTGTAACTTGGGCAGTTGTTGTTGCCATCCTGTACCTGTCCCGCAGGTGTGATGTACGGATGTACCGATTCTGTGTCGTTACACGTGTCGTTACACGTGGTCTGCCACTGCGAGGACGATCAGCTGTCTGTCCTGTCTCCCTGTAGCGCTGTCTTAGTCGTCTCACAGTGCGAACATTGCAATTTATTGCCCTGGCCACATCTGCAGTCCTCATGCCTCCTTGCAGCAGGCCTAAGGCACATTCACGCAGATGAGCAGGGACCCTGGGCATCTTTCTTTTGGTGTTTTTCAGAGTCAGTAGAATGTCCTCTTTAGTGTCCTAAGTTTTCATAACTGGGACATTAATTGGATACCCTCTGTAAGCTGTTAGTGTCTTAACGACCGTTCCACAGGTGCATGTTCATTAATTGTTTATGGTTCATTGAACAAGCATGGGAAACAGTGTTTAAATCCTTTACAATGAGGATCTGTGAAGTAATTTGGATTTTTACAAATGATCTGTGAAAGACAGGGTCCTGAAAAAGGGACATTTCTTTTCTTGCTGAGTTTACATTTACCAATATATTATTGGGCTCATTTCTGGAGGCGGAAATTATATTTTATATGATGTCAGCATAATTTTATTTTCATTTATTTTGGAGTAGAATGTCCTTTTAAAAAGTCACCAGAACTGAGCTACTCAGTACTTCCACATAATAAAAAGAATCCAGGGGGGGAACCCCAGACTCCCAGAACAACCCCCCCCCCCCCACACTGCTACACATTTTTCCACAGGAAACACTTATGTGCAAATACCCCCCCCCCCCCCACACACAGAGACACACCCAGAAATACACCCAGAAATACACAGAGACACACACAGAAATACACAGAGACACACAGAGACACACCCAGCTGCAGGGGAGCTGGTGCTAAAAATAACCCTGGGAATGGATCTTCAGATTATACAAGCCCAGAGCGGGCAGATAAACACACACACTGTACCTGCCCCACTAAGATTGTGCACAAAGTGGGGGGGGGGGTAGCTAAGCACATACACTCAGCAGGACCTAGCAGTGTGACACACACACACACACACACACACACACACAGGGGAGTAGATTTATGTGCAAACTTTTGAGGAACTGCTCACAACAAGAGAGGTCTGTCCAATCCTTAACTTCCCTAAATAAAACGGGGACAAATATAAAATAGCAGAGCTCTGATAGGATGTTTTATTCCTCCAAAAGGAACAAGCCCATGCAGCTTCTTGACTCTATACTGACTGAACCCGAGCAGACAGGGTGAGGCTCCATTTGTGTTATTCCTCTAGTGGCCTCTGGGTGGCGCCCCCTCTGAGATGGGCGAAGTGAGAACACCTCCTTTGGTGACCGACTGTGCCTGCATTGGGCTGCAACCCCTGTCTGCGGGGTCGATAAGAGAGCGCTCCTCCTCTTCCTTAGCTGGCTTATGCTCGCTCGCACACACACACACAATTTACAGAGATGTGTGTATGCGCCTATAGGCCTCTTTCCATAACAGCTGGACCTAACTGACTGACGAGAGAAGTCACTACAGCTGGATCTAACTGACTGACGAGAGAAGTCACTACAGCTGGATCTAACTGACTGACGAGAGAAGTCACTACAGCTGGACCTAACTGACTGACGAGGGAAGTCACTACAGCTGGACCTAACTGACTGACGAGGGGAGTCACTACAGCTGGATCTAACTGACTGACAAGAGAAGTCACTACAGCTGGATCTAACTGACTGACAAGAGAAGTCACTACAGCTGGATCTAACTGACTGACAAGAGAAGTCACTACAGCTGGATCTAACTGACTGACGAGAGAAGTCACTACCGCTGGATCTAACTGACTGACGAGGGAAATCATAAACTACCTAAAGAAAGAGAGTACATCACACACATCAAATTTTATCTGTCTAGAAACCTCTGCACATGGACAAACAATGACCAAAGGATGTGTGGTGAGTAATGAAGGTGACAAACTAGAGAAGGAATCAAAATGTCTGACGAGGACCAAGTGGTGAAGGCAGTCAGAGGAGAAGGATGGGCCTTCAACTCTCCTCCATTTTAGATGCATTACCACCAGTATTGGAGCTATTTAGTATAGTTGCCATACAGGCATATATACAGAAGTTGCCATATACATTGTTTATTGATTTATTTCACCTTTATTTAACCAGGTAGGCTAGTTGAGAACAAGTTCTCATTTATAACTGTGACCTGGCCAAGATAAAGCAAAGCAGTGCGACAAAGACAACAGAGTCACACATAATCAAACATACAGTCAATAATACAATAGAAAGAGTCTATATACAATGTGTGTAACAATCGTCTGTTGAAGAAGGTGAGGACCAAGGTGCAGCGTGGTAGGTGTTCATACTTATATTTCAACTGAACACTAAAATAACAAAAATCACACAGAGAATGAACGAAAACCGAAACAGTCCTGTCAGGTGCAGAAACACAAAATAGAAAATAACTACCCACAAAACCCCTGTGGGGAAAAGCTACCCAAGTATGGTTCCCAATCAGAGACAATGATAGAGAGCTGTCCCTGATTGAGAACCATACCCGGCCAAAACAAAGAAATACAAAACATAGAGAAAGGAACATAGAATGCCCACCCAAATCACACCCTGACCAAACCAAAATAGAGACGTAAAAAGCTCTACGGTCCGGGCGTGACAGTGTGTGCAAATGAGGTAGGATAAGGGAGGTAAAGGCAATAAATAGGCCATGGTGGCGAAGTATTTACAATATAGCAATTAAACACTGGAATGGTAGATGTGCAGAAGAGGAGTGCGCAAGTAGAGATACTGGGGTGCAAAGGAACAAAATAAATAACAGTATGGGATGAGGTAGTTGGATGGGCTATTTACAGATGGGCTACGTACAGGTGCAGTGATCTGTGAGCTGCTCTGACAGCTGATCATTAAAGTTAGTGAGAGAGATATGGGTCTCTAGCTTCAGTGATTTTTGCAGTTCTTTCCAGTCATTGGCAGCAGAGCACGCACAGGTAAGGCGGCCAAAGGAGGAATTGGCTTTGGGGATGACCAGTGAAATATACCTGCTGGAGTGCGTGCTACGGGTGGGTGCTGCTATGGTGACCAGTGAGCTGAGATAAGGCGGGGCTTTACCTAGCAAAGACTTATAGATGACCTGGAGCCAGTGGGTTTGGCGAGGAATATCAAGCGAGGGCCAGCCAACGAGAGCATACAGGTTGCAGTGGTGGGTAGTATATGGGGCTTTGGTGACAAAACGGATGGCACTGTGATAGACTGCATCCAATTTGCTGAGTAGAGTATTGGATGCTATTTATTAAATTACATTGTCGAAGTCAAGGATCGGTAGGATAGTCGGTTTTACGAGGGTGTTTGGCAGCATGAGTGAAGGATGTTGTGTTGCGAAATAGGAAGCTGATTCTAGATTTAATTTTGGATTGGAGATGCTTAACGTGAGTCTGGAAGGAGAGTTTACAGTCTAACAGTCTATTTGTAGTTGTCCACATATTCTAAGTCAGAACTGTCCAGAGTAGTGATGCTGGATGGGCGGGCAGGTGTGTGCAGCAATCGGGTGAAGAGCATGCATTTAGTTTTATTTGCATTTAAAGAGCAGTTGGAGGCCACGGAAGGAGAGTTGTATGACATTGAAGCTCGTCTGGAGGTTAATTAACACAGTGTCCAAAGAAGGGCCAGAAGTATACAGAATGGTGTCGTCTGCGTAGAGGTGGATCAGACATGACATATCATGTACAGTGCCTTGTGAAAGTATTCGGCCCCCTTGAACTTTGCGACCTTTTGCCACATTTCAGGCTTCAAACAAAGATATAAAACTGTATTTTTTTTGTGAAGAATCAACAACAAGTGGGCCTCAATCATGAAGTGGAACGACATTTATTGGATATTTCAAACTTTTTTAACAAATCAAAAACTGAAAAATTGGGCGTGCAAAATTATTCGGCCCCTTTACTTTCAGTGCAGCAAACTCTCTCCAGAAGTTCAGTGAGGATCTCTGAATGATCCAATGTTGACCTAAATGACTAATGATGATAAATACAATCCACCTGTGTGTAATCAAGTCTCCGTATAAATGCACCTGCACTGTGATAGTCTCAGAGGTCCGTTAAAAGCGCAGAGAGCATCATGAAGAACAAGGAACACACCAGGCAGGTCCGAGATACTGTTGTGAAGAAGTTTAAAGACGGATTTGGATACAAAAAGATTTCCCAAGCTTTAAACATCCCAAGGAGCACTGTGCAAGCGATAATATTGAAATGGAAGGAGTATCAGACCACTGCAAATCTACCAAGACCTGGCCGTCCCTCTAAACTTTCAGCTCATACAAGGAGAAGACTGATCAGAGATGCAGCCAAGAGGCCCATGATCACTCTGGATGAACTGCAGAGATCTACAGCTGAGGTGGGAGACTCTGTCCATAGGACAACAATCAGTCGTATATTGCACAAATCTGGCCTTTATGGAAGAGTGGCAAGAAGAAAGCCATTTCTTAAAGATATCCATAAAAAGTGTTGTTTAAAGTTTGCCACAAGCCACCTGGGAGACACACCAAACATGTGGAAGAAGGTGCTCTGGTCAGATGAAACCAAAATTGAACTTTTTGGCAACAATGCAAAACGTTATGTTTGGCGTAAAAGCAACACAGCTCATCACCCTGAACACACCATCTCCACTGTCAAACATGGTGGTGGCAGCATCATGGTTTGGGCCTGCTTTTCTTCAGCAGGGACAGGGAAGATGGTTAAAATTGATGGGAAGATGGATGGAGCCAAATACAGGACCATTCTGGAAGAAAACTGGAAGAATCTGTGGAAAGAACTGAAAACTGCTGTTCACAAATGCTCTCCATCCAACCTCACTGAGCTCGAGCTGTTTTGCAAGGAGGAATGGGAAAAAATGTCAGTCTCTCGATGTGCAAAACTGATAGAGACATACCCCAAGCGACTTACAGCTGTAATCGCAGCAAAAGCTGGCGCTACAAAGTATTAACTTAAGGGGGCTGAATAATTTTGCACGCCCAATTTCAGTTTTTGATTTGTTAAAAAAGTTTGAAATATCCAATAAATATTCCACTTCATGATTGTGTCCCACTTGTTGATTCTTCACAAAAAAATACAGTTTTATATCTTTATGTTTGAAGCCTGAAATGTGGCAAAAGGTCACAAAGTTCAAGGGTGCCGAATACTTTCGCAAGGCACTGTATACAGTCGTGGACAAAAATATTGGTACCCTTGCACTCCTTTCAAGTAACACACAATTTTCCCTAAAAATAAGTATTTGGTCTCCACAGGTCATTATTTCCCTGTTAATAAAACAGAACCTTTTTTTTATTCAGAACTTAATATATCCATTTAAATTGACATCCTAGACTTAATATCTGGTAGCACAAACTTTGGTCAAAATAACTGCAATCAAGTCCAGCGTGTTGTCTTGAATCATTCCTGGGTACCTTTTAAAGTGTGTTTGGGGTCATTGTCCTGCTGGAAGACCCATGACCTTTGACGGAGACTCAGCTTTCTGATATTGCACTCCAAAGTGCCTTGGTATTCTTCTGATTTCATGATGCCATACACACGTTCAAGCCAATCAGTGCCAGAGGCAGAAAGCAACCCCAAAATATCACTGAACCTCCTCCATGTTTGACTATAGGGAAGGTGTTATTTTCTTTGAAAACTTTATTTTGCTTTCTGTAAACACAGAGATGGTGTACTTTACCAAAAAGCTCTAATTTGGTCTCATCTGTCCACAGCACATTTTCCCAGAAGGACTTTGGCATGTTGGCATCCAAATTGCAGTCAGGATTTTTTATGTCTCTCTCTCTCAGCAGTGGGGTCCTCCTGGGTCTCCTACCATATAACCCCCTTTCATTGAGTTGGTGACGGACGGTGTGAGTTGAAACTGTCGTACTTTGTGTTTAATGTTCAGCTTGAATCTGTGTGGCAGTTGATTGAGGTGCTTTCTCCACCATTGGAACAATGCTTTGCTGCGATCTTCCATCAAGTTCTCTCTTGCGGCCACGTCCAGTGTGGTTGGCTACAGTGGCATGGGCCTTAAATGTCTTGGTAACATTACGTACGGTGGAAACAGGAACACCAAGGTCTCTCTTTAGGCCACGTCCAGTGAGGTTGGCTACAGTGGCATGGGCCTTAAACGTCTTGGTAACATTACGTACGGTGGAAACAGGAACACCAAGGTCTCTGGAGATGGACTTGTAGCCTTGAGATTGTCCATGCTTGGCTACAATCTTGTGTCTGACCTCCTCAGATAATTCTCTGGTTGTGTTTGTTTTCTCCATCATGCTCATTTACGGTACACACAGTTACACAAAACAGAAGAATGAGTCCATTTCTATATTCAAACTGGTTGAATTAGCGATATTTCTAACTTCTAGAAGGTGCAAATAATATTGTCCGGGCCATTTTAGGATTTCTTTGTGGAATAAGCTAACATTTAGTAAATTATTCTGATATTTTGGTTTTGTTGCACTGCAAACCAAAGACATACATACGTGGATATCAAAATACATTTTAATTTCAAGCGTTTTCTGGAAGAAATGGTTAAAACATTTTTGGCCACGACTATATCATTCTAAGAAGCAGAATATCTTCAGAGCATTGGTGTGTGACTGTGTATTAGTGCGTGAGTTACATGCATATGACAAATGCTCTGTTCTGTGTGTCTAGTCTGTGTGGTGCCATCCCCTCCACTTTCCTAAGACGGCTACCACACACACACACACACACACACACGCCTGAGTGATAGAGGAGGGGGTGGAAGGTACTGGGGGCTTCACACAAGGATGAGCTGTCTGCAAGCACACACACACATTCCTCTAGGGGCCACCTATCCCTATCCAGTAGCACCACAAATGTGTGTGTGTGTGTGTGTGTGTGTGGTGTGTGTTTTGCTATAATCAGAGCTGGTGTCACAATGATATCCTCTCCTAAGGCCTTCAGCCCGTGTGGCTTGATTGAGTTGAATGTTTGGCAGGACTGTGTGAGTGCACAAGCAAAGCAATCTATATGTGCACTGTCTCACCTTCTCAGTAAGGGTGGGTGTGGATGTGTGTTTATGCTAGTGTGTGCACTGAAGACCAGATAACATTTTATATGTGTATGTAAGTAGTACAGTCTATGAGTGTGTGTGTACAGTATGCATGTATGTACGCATGTATGTGCGTGTGTGCTCAAAGACCCATGTACTACTACAGTACCTAGTATGTGTGTTCTGTGTGTGTTAAATGTGTGTGTGTGTGCAGACCACCTCTCTCTCTGTGTGTGTGTGCCTGACCTTCCTTTGTCTACAGCCTATTGGTGGGTTCCTCCCTTTGATTTGGCCACACAGCCACGTGACCCTGCAGCCAGCCTGTGCTCTGCAACTCCGCACTGCTAAAAATAGCTCCAGCTCGCCCCAGCTCCACAGCTCGTTTACATAAGCTCTGAGGAGCTGGGGGGGGGAGAGACCCCGAGGAGAGGAGGGGGGGATGAGAAAGAGGAGGAGTAGTGGACAGAAGTCCACAGGCGCTGGCTGGGGCCTAAAATACAGGGCTGCTGCCAGCTGTTCTGCTCTCCAGCTGTTCCTGCATATTCTCTCTCTCTCTCCTGATGCACGCATGCGCACAGACGGAAACAGAAACACGTACACAAACACACTCAGAGAAGCAGACAGGCACAGATACGCATGTACACACATAGATACTGAATGAGTCACAGAGTAGTCATCTCCAAGTCTGTCTTCATGGTGTTATGGTCCTAATCTGTCCTATGCTACGGTCCTAATCTGTCCTATGCTACGGTCCTAATCTGTCCTATGCTACGGTCCTAATCTGTCCTATGCTACGGTCCTAATCTGTCCTATGCTACGGTCCTAATCTGTCCTATGCTACGGTCCTAATCTGTCCTATGCTACGGTCCTAATCTGTCCTATGCTACGGTCCTAATCTGTCCTATGCTACGGTCCTAATCTGTCCTATGCTACGGTCCTAATCTGTCCTATGCTACGGTCCTAATCTGTCCTATGCTACGGTCCTAATCTGTCCTATGATATGGTCCTAATGTGTCTTTATGGTGCTATGCTCCTAATCTGTCTTTGTGGTGCTGTGCTCCTAATCTGTCTTTATGGTCATATGCTATGCTCCTAATCTGTCTTTATGGTCATATGCTATGCTCCTAATCTGTATTTATGGTGCTGTGCTCCTAATCTGTCTTTATGGTCATATGCTATGCTCCTAATCTGTCTTTATGGTGCTGTGCTCCTAATCTGTCTTTGTGGTGCTGTGCTCCTAATCTGTCTTTGTGGTGCTGTGCTCCTAATCTGTCTTTATGGTCATATGCTATGCTCCTAATCTGTATTTATGGTGCTGTGCTCCTAATCTGTCTTTATGGTGCTATGCTCCTAATCTGTCTTTGTGGTGCTGTGCTCCTAATCTGTCTTTGTGGTGCTGTGCTCCTAATCTGTCTTTATGGTCATATGCTATGCTCCTAATCTGTATTTATGGTGCTGTGCTCCTAATCTGTCTTTATGGTGCTATGCTCCTAATCTGTCTTTGTGGTGCTGTGCTCCTAATCTGTCTTTGTGGTGCTGTGCTCCTAATGTGTCTTTATGGTGCTATGCTCCTAATCTGTCTTTATGGTCATATGCTATGCTCCTAATCTGTCTTTGTGGTGCTATGCTCCTAATCTGTCTTTATGGTGCTATGCTCCTAATCTGTCTTTATGGTGCTATGCTCCTAATCTGTCTTTGTGGTGCTGTGCTCCTAATCTGTCTTTATGGTCATATGCTATGCTCCTAATCTGTCTTTATGGTGCTGTGCTCCTAATCTGTCTTTATGGTCATATGCTATGCTCCTAATCTGTCTTTATGGTTGACCACAACTAAACCCCAAAATAGACTATTTCAAAATAACAATACATTTTTATCTTGATTATATTGAGACACGATCATGTCTCTTGTTTTATTCGTGGGAAGAGATTTTCTAAATTAAAACACACTTTTAGCTAAAATGTTGTGATTTTTACCCAATGGTGAAATGCTATGGTCCTATGCTGCGGTCCTATGCTACGGTCCTAAACTCTTCTTTTTTTCCCAATTCAAATTTTGCACACAAATTTGTTTACATATTTGTTAGTGAGCATTTCTCCTTTGTCAAGATAATCCATCCACATGTACCGGTGTGGCATATCAAGAAGCTGATTAAACGCTATGATCATTACACAGGTGCACATTGTGCTGGGGACAATAAAAGGCCACTCTAAAATGTGCAGTTTTGTCACACAACACAATGCCACAGATGTTTCAAGTTTTTAGGGATTGCGCAACTGGCATGCTGACTGCAGGAATGTCCACCAGAGCGGTTGCCAGAGAATTGAATGTTAATTTCTGTACCATAATTCACCTCCAAAGTCGTTTTGGCGAATTTGGCAGTAAGTCCAACCGGCCTCACAACCGCAGACCACGTGTAACCACGCCAGCCCAGGACCTCCACATCCGGCTTCTTCACCTGTGAGATCGTCTGAGACCAGCCACCTGGACAGCTGATGAAACTGATGAGCATTTCTGTGTGTAATAAAGCCCTTTTGTGGGGGAAAACATATTCTGATTGGCTGGGCCTGGCTCCCCAGTGGGTGGGCCTATGACCTCCCGGGCCCATCCATGGCTGTGCCCCTTCCCAGATATTCATAGGGTATAACACGTTTATTTCAATTGACTGATTTCCTTAAATGAACTGTAACTCAGTAAAATCGTTGAAATTGTTCCATGTTGTGTTTATATATTATTTTGTATATAATGTATGTAAACTTCATGTCAACTCCTCTGTGAGAATATTCTGTCTCTAAATGTTGTCTATCACTAGCAGCACCATGTCACCAAGTACAATTCTACAGTACAGTATGTGTAAATGTACTTGCTGTAACTGAACGATCAAGTTACAAAAATCAGGATATTATTCTGGATAATATAGGGTATCGTATCGTTATTGTTGCACTAGTTGGCTATAACTGCACCAAAACTCCAGTATTTTCCCTTCATAGTCTGTGCTCCATCTTTTTAAAGCGAGCCAATTATTATTTATTCTTTTAACTTTTATTTCCATGACTGATAAAAAAACAAACATGTTTTCTCATGGCTGTCTCTTGCAGACATATGGTGAGCAATATGTTTGGAACATCGAATCTCAATACATATTGTATCGGCACCAAAGCATTGTAATAATATTGTATCATGTGGTCCCTGGCAATTCCCCGCCCAGAGTGGGTGAAAATGCACTTTGGTGATGAAATTTCCCTTCCTTATGTTATAAAATACATATCACCATTGGCTCGTTCGTCCCCCTTCCTCTCCCCTGTAACTATTCCCCAGGTCGTTGCTGTAAATGAGAATGTGTTCAGTCAACTTACCTGGTAAAATAAGGGTTAAATAGAAAATAAAAATAAAAATGTTAGAAATGAATGTCACCAAGACAAATATGATTCTTCATGTTCTGAACAGTTCAGTGGGGTATTTCTCTAACATCATTCAGTAATAAGGCCCGGGGTTGGGTTTATCATAAGCTAGCATATCATTCAGTAATAAGGCCCGGGGTTGGGTTTATCATAAGCTAGCATATCATTCAGTAATAAGGCCCGGGGTTGGGTTTATCATAAGCTAGCATATCATTCAGTAATAAGGCCCGGGGTTGGGTTTATCATAAGCTAGCATATCATTCAGTAATAAGGCCCGGGGTTGGGTTTATCATAAGCTAGCATATCATTCAGTAATAAGGCCCGGGGTTGGGTTTATCATAAGCTAGCATATCATTCAGTAATAAGGCCCGGGGTTGGGTTTATCATAAGCTAGCATATCATTCAGTAATAAGGCCCGGGGTTGGGTTTATCATAAGCTAGCATATCATTCAGTAATAAGGCCCGGGGTTGGGTTTATCATAAGCTAGCATATCATTCAGTAATAAGGCCCGGGGTTGGGTTTATCATAAGCTAGCATATCATTCAGTAATAAGGCCCGGGCTTGGGTTTATCATAAGCTAGCATATCATTCAGTAATAAGGCCCGGGCTTGGGTTTATCATAAGCTAGCATATCATTCAGTAATAAGGCCCGGGGTTGGGTTTATCATAAGCTAGCATATCATTCAGTAATAAGGCCCGGGGTTGGGTTTATCATAAGCTAGCATATCATTCAGTAATAAGGCCCGGGGTTGGGTTTATCATAAGCTAGCATATCATTCAGTAATAAGGCCCGGGGTTGGGTTTATCATAAGCTAGCATATCATTCAGTAATAAGGCCCGGGGTTGGGTTTATCATAAGCTAGCATATCATTCAGTAATAAGGCCCGGGGTTGGGTTTATCATAAGCTAGCATATCATTCAGTAATAAGGCCCGGGGTTGGGTTTATCATAAGCTAGCATATCATTCAGTAATAAGGCCCGGGGTTGGGTTTATCATAAGCTAGCATATCATTCAGTAATAAGGCCCGGGGTTGGGTTTATCATAAGCTAGCATATCATTCAGTAATAAGGCCCGGGGTTGGGTTTATCATAAGCTAGCATATCATTCAGTAATAAGGCCCGGGGTTGGGTTTATCATAAGCTAGCATATCATTCAGTAATAAGGCCCGGGGTTGGGTTTATCATAAGCTAGCATATCATTCAGTAATAAGGCCCGGGGTTGGGTTTATCATAAGCTAGCATATCATTCAGTAATAAGGCCCGGGGTTGGGTTTATCATAAGCTAGCATATCATTCAGTAATAAGGCCCGGGGTTGGGTTTATCATAAGCTAGCATATCATTCAGTAATAAGGCCCGGGGTTGGGTTTATCATAAGCTAGCATATCATTCAGTAATAAGGCCCGGGGTTGGGTTTATCATAAGCTAGCATATCATTCAGTAATAAGGCCCGGGGTTGGGTTTATCATAAGCTAGCATATCATTCAGTAATAAGGCCCGGGGTTGGGTTTATCATAAGCTAGCATATCATTCAGTAATAAGGCCCGGGGTTGGGTTTATCATAAGCTAGCATATCATTCAGTAATAAGGCCCGGGGTTGGGTTTATCATAAGCTAGCATATCATTCAGTAATAAGGCCCGGGCTTGGGTTTATCATAAGCTAGCATATCATTCAGTAATAAGGCCCGGGCTTGGGTTTATCATAAGCTAGCATATCATTCAGTAATAAGGCCCGGGGTTGGGTTTATCATAAGCTAGCATATCATTCAGTAATAAGGCCCGGGGTTGGGTTTATCATAAGCTAGCATATCATTCAGTAATAAGGCCCGGGGTTGGGTTTATCATAAGCTAGCATATCATTCAGTAATAAGGCCCGGGGTTGGGTTTATCATAAGCTAGCATATCATTCAGTAATAAGGCCCGGGGTTGGGTTTATCATAAGCTAGCATATCATTCAGTAATAAGGCCCGGGGTTGGGTTTATCATAAGCTAGCATATCATTCAGTAATAAGGCCCGGGGTTGGGTTTATCATAAGCTAGCATATCATTCAGTAATAAGGCCCGGGGTTGGGTTTATCATAAGCTAGCATATCATTCAGTAATAAGGCCCGGGGTTGGGTTTATCATAAGCTAGCATATCATTCAGTAATAAGGCCCGGGGTTGGGTTTATCATAAGCTAGCATATCATTCAGTAATAAGGCCCGGGGTTGGGTTTATCATAAGCTAGCATATCATTCAGTAATAAGGCCCGGGGTTGGGTTTATCATAAGCTAGCATATCATTCAGTAATAAGGCCCGGGGTTGGGTTTATCATAAGCTAGCATATCATTCAGTAATAAGGCCCGGGGTTGGGTTTATCATAAGCTAGCATATCATTCAGTAATAAGGCCCGGGGTTGGGTTTATCATAAGCTAGCATATCATTCAGTAATAAGGCCCGGGGTTGGGTTTATCATAAGCTAGCATATCATTCAGTAATAAGGCCCGGGCTTGGGTTTATCATAAGCTAGCATATCATTCAGTAATAAGGCCCGGGCTTGGGTTTATCATAAGCTAGCATATCATTCAGTAATAAGGCCCGGGGTTGGGTTTATCATAAGCTAGCATATCATTCAGTAATAAGGCCCGGGGTTGGGTTTATCATAAGCTAGCATATCATTCAGTAATAAGGCCCGGGGTTGGGTTTATCATAAGCTAGCATATCATTCAGTAATAAGGCCCGGGGTAGGGTTTATCATAAGCTAGCATATCATTCAGTAATAAGGCCCGGGGTTGGGTTTATCATAAGCTAGCATATCATTCAGTAATAAGGCCCGGGGTTGGGTTTATCATAAGCTAACATATCATTCAGCAATAAGGGCTGGGGTTGGGTTTATCATAAGCTAGCATATCATTCAGTAATAAGGCCCAGGGTTGGGTTTATCATAAGCTAGCATATCATTCGCAATAAGGGCTGGGGTTGGGTTTATCATAAGCTAGCATATCATTCAGTAATAAGGCCCGGGGTTGGGTTTATCATAAGCTAGCATATCATTCAGTAATAAGGCCCGGGGTTGGGTTTATCATAAGCTAGCATATCATTCAGTAATAAGGCCCGGGGTTGGGTTTATCATAAGCTAGCATATCATTCAGTAATAAGGCCCGGGGTTGGGTTTATCATAAGCTAGCATATCATTCAGTAATAAGGCCCGGTGACGAAAACAAGACGTTTATTCTTTCAGTGAAATACGGAACCGTTCCGTATTTTATCTAAGGGGTGGCATCCATTTGTCTAAATATTCCTGTTACATTGCACAACCTTCAATGTTGTCATAATTACGTAAAATTCTGGCAAATTAGGCAGCCCAAACTGTTGCATATACACTGACATTGCGTGCAATGAACGCAGGAGAAGTGACACAATTTCAACTGGTTAATACTGCCTGTTAACCTGGATTTCTTTTAGCTAAATATGCAGGTTTAAAAATATAGACTTCTGTGTATTGATTTTAAGAAAGGCATTGGTGTTTATGGTTAGATACACATTGGAGCAACTATACGCACCACATCGATTATATGCAACGCAGGACACGCTAAATAAACTAGTAATATCATCAACCATGTGTAGTTAACTAGTGATTATGATTGATTGATAGTTTTTTATAAGATAAGTTTAATGCTAGCTAGCAACTTACCTTGGCTTACTGCATTCGCGTAACAGGCAGATTCCTCGTGGAGTGCAATGTAATCAGGTGGTTAGAGCGTTGGACTAGTTAACTGTAAGGTTGCAAGATTGAATCCCCCGAGCTGACAAGGAGAAAATCTGTCGTTCTGCCCCTGAACGAGGCAGTTAACCCACCGTTCCTAGGCCATCATTGAAAATAAGAATGTGATAACTGACTTGCCTCGTTAAATAAAGATGAAATAAAAGGTGTAAAAAAAAAAAAAATCTATCCAAATCGGTGTCCAAAATACCGATTGTTATGAAAACTTGAAAATCTACTTTATATGCATCTTACCTCTATAGTGTTTTATGTCCTCTGGATTCGAGAAGAAAGATGAGTTCTGTCAATTAGCGTCAACTCTCGCACAGCATCCAGCCTAGCTGACTCAATGCTATTTTCCAGATTTTTTTTACCACTTTTTTCCCCCTCTGGCCTCCATTGATTTAGTCACCCTAATTCTAGCCATCCAACAAGGGAAAACACTCCACTAACTTTTGAACGGATTATGATAGAGATATGAGGTTTAGAACATTCGTTTTTCATAGAGTAGTATCTACATAATTACCTACATTTTACCCATTGGTCAAAATGTGTGTTTTTGATTGGACCCCCTACAGATTGTACCATTTATACTGGGTCACAGAATACTTCATTATCATGATATTGTCATTTTTATGTATTTAACTGTATGCCCAGTATATGGGGCTTATGCAGGAGTCAGAACCACCCTAGTGTTGCAAGCACCAGGGTCCAACCACAGAATTAAATAGAACTAACAACTGCAATGGTCATCAAAACAAGACAGGCCATATAAGGGCAATAAGACATTATGCAGTATATGCCGTTTAGCAAGATGCTTTTATCCAAAGCTATTTACAGTCACGCGTGTACACAGTTTCTATGTATGGGTGGTCCTGGGAAACGAACCAACTATCCTGGCATTGGAAGCGTCATGCTCTACAAACTGATCTACAGAGGACCTCCGGTGGCCAGGCTACACACTTGACCCCGGGTGCTCCTCGTTGTATAATCTGGAAGAAATCCAGCACAACGGCAGAACCACATGAACACTACATATTTAAGATCTTAATTTGAGCAAGCTTTCTGCAACAACAGGATGATCAAATTAAGATAAGGCATCTGTATCATAGAACAATGACACAGTGTGTGGTTGAATTCAACTGTACTGAGTAATTTGGCTGCATTGCACAATCTTCTAGGAAGCCCTTGTATGGCAAATGTACATAGGAAGTCCTGATATTCCTGAATTCATTGACATAACTGGTGAACGCCACACCTCAATCAGAACAATAATTGATCTCAAATTGAAATCTCAATACCAGTTTTTCAGGGTATACGCATTCAGCCAAAGCCAATTCCAAAAGCACTAGATCACCAGAGTTGAAGACATGCTCCGGTACTTTGGCGACTAGTACGTTTTTTTTTTTTTTACCTCCCGTTTTGGGCTGGATGTCTAAATGTGTAGTTCATACAGGCAGAATTAAATTTTTACAGATCTAAGATCTTAATTTAAGCCAGTTTGATACAGCAGGAAAATATTCCTGCAGCAACAGGAATTATTTGGTAGATTATAATAATGGACATTTTTGTAGGGTTGATACATTTTCAAGTCTGAAATGCCAAAGTGGAAATGATAAAGTTCTCCTGCAACAGGGTGATCAAATTAAGATCCCACATCTGTGCCTCAATTAGCCAAGAAATTCCTAGTTTGAAAGAATCTGTTTTCTGGAAGGTGTACGGTGCCATTTCCCTTACATTTCCCCCATGTTGGCCAGCAATTCGAGTTTCAGCCAATGGGCTTCAGCCCCTTGCCATTTGAGTCACAGCTAGCAAGACCCACACAGCAGAGTAAGAGAGCAATGACGTGGTGCACATAGAGTGGGGAAAAAAAGTATTTAGTCAGCCACCAAGTTTTCCCACTTAAAAAGATGAGAGGCCTGTAATTTTCATCATAGGTACACTTCAACTATGACAAACAAAATGAGGGAAACAAATCCAGAAAAATCACATTGTAGGATTTTTTATGAATTTATTTGCAAATTATGGTGGAAAATAACTGCCTAAATACTTTTTTGCCCCACTGTATGTGATGTAGTACACAATTTTAGGCTCGTGAGCACTACTTTCAGAACTACTGGTTAAAAGGTATAGAAGAGTACCGGATAATATCTTTAAAGCTGGAACCCTTAATGGTCACATCCGTTTGCAATATTACAACAAAGACGTTACTGCAAACAACAGTGCTTTTCCCCCCCATGACATCACTGATATTCTGTTGTTCTATGTACTGCTTCGTCAACAAAACAAAAACAACAACGTTCATTGGGCGGACAGTGGCGCAGTTTGAAATACAGCTGAGACAGAAACGTAAATTCAACTAAAGGCTGCTTACAATCTGGTTTGGGGGGGGGGGGGGGGGGGGGGGGGGAACGGTACACTTGGGAGTCTCCACATAGGACCATCTAGATTAACTAGGGCTGGCCTGGAGAGGGAGTGCAGGGTTTGTGTACGCACAATGCTCTCGCCGAGCTAGAAACAGAACAGGCCAGCCAGAACAGGGCACCTATTGTGCTCCCACAGGACTATATTAAGGCCTTATCAGCCTGCAACATCAACAGTGTCCTCTGCTTCCTACTGCCTACTGAGCAAACAACCAGGATCTGCAACTAGTGCACACAGCTTTAGCATGCTAATGAGCACACACACACACAAGGATCTACAGCTTTAGCATGCTAATGCTAATGAGCACACACACACCACTGTGCTAAGCTAATGATGACGTCTATCGTGCTAACACTTACCATGCTAGCGCTAATGTTTTGGAGGTCGTAGCTATCAAATACATGACCACATGAGTAGAGAATGTGGGACACCTAGTCAGTTGTACAACTGAATGCCTTCAACTGAAATGTGTCTTCCTCATTTAACCCTGCCCCTCTGAATCAGAGAGGTTTCGGGGAGCTGCCTTAATCAACATCCACGTCTTCGGGGCCCAGGGAACAGTGGGTTAACTGCCTTGCTCAGGAGCAGAACAACAGATTTTTACCTTGTCAGTTTGGGGATTCGATCCAGCAACCTTTCGGTTACTGGCCCAACGTTTTAACCACTAAGCTACCAGTATCAGTGACACAGCCGACAGGAGTTACCGTGTAGCTTTGAGAGTACAACATACAGTTATTATGTGTATACAGGGGCGCAACTTTGGTTTTAGAAGTGGGAGGGCGGCATTATTCTTATTCCCCCCCCCCCCCCCCCCAAGTCAGATAAACACTCCAAACAGCCTACCCGAACGCTCAGAGGCGGTAGCTAGTTCCTAAATCACATCGTTGCCTCGTTCTGTATCACATTCCAATGATAAAACTGGGGGGACAAAAATGCAATTTCAGAAAACAAATTCAAACGTTAAGTCACAGGTTGGAGGCATCCATTTTGACGGGCTTAAATCTTTGGAGTTTTGTATATCAGGATGAAGTAGCCTGAAGCCGAGATTACCTGTCGAGGGAGGAATTCTTGAGTACTAGTATGATATCAGTTACTGAAACGTACAGCAAGCTAGGGGATAAACTCCATGGTACACAAAAGGGAAGTGCCTCTAGATGCTAGCTCTCAAGCTACGGCACAGTATTGTATAGAAAACTAGACGAATGTCAGAATCTTTGGTATGGTTGTTGCTGGCAAATTAAAATGTTGGACTGCATCCCTATATCAGGTTGTTATCTAATATATATATATAGTTTTGTAAATAGCAATTTGTTCACTGCTGTTTTAATTGTGTAATATACCCACAACTGACTGCGTTTTGTATTGATACAGGGTGCTACAAGTACAAAGTAAAGTTGAAACGTCAAGACACTTTACTTTAGAACAAGTTGAGTCAAACTCTGGACAAAACACTAATGAGTAAACAAAGTGGAATGAAACCAACGAGCCATTCCATGACATTTATGGGCTTTTCCAAACAACGATGCTTCATTGCATGGCCCAAAGGCTCCAACGGACTAGGCAATGGAACAGAACATTGAAATCAATTCAAATGCTGAAAATGGATCTACCCCTCCTCCCAAAACAGCCCTACATGTACAATATACAGTCGGTATTGACTGGCTTATAGGATTGTGGAACGTCAATATGGGCCTCCTCTTTGACACAAGCACTTGGATCGGCCTATAATCATTTTGCGTTTCAATTGGGGCTGGAGAGATGGCAGCAGCTAACTGAACAAGGGGGTGCTAGCGAGCACTGATTGCTCAGCAGTTTCCATTGCTTTACACGTTCATTGGAGGACCTAAGAATAGCACCACGTAGCCATCTGATGATGGCTCTGAACCAGCCACCAATGGACAATCACGACTTAAAGACACAGTAATATGACATCATCAAAACAGAGGGGCGACTTCCTGCTTACCGACATCAACAGATTTTAAGCAGCCAATAGTGGCAGCCTTGGCAGAGTAGACGTTTGTCTACCAGCTGTGTACAATGACATATCGCGGAATCTACCTTTAAGGCGAAACAAAGTGAGCAGACTAGAAAGAACACGTTATCATGCTAGCTACGGCTAAATTGACAGGAACAGAGGTTGAAATGCGCTGTCATGCTAACTTAGAGCAAGGCGTCAGTTATGGACCCTGACAGATAACAGTTTCCTCCTCCTAGCCCCAACTGGTGTCACTTTGTTTCAGTATACAGAAGACAGAGATATTGTCAATGGAAACGAGATAGAGCTGTTAAACATGGATACAGTGGAGCTACTGTGCGTCATGGCATTGAGCGATGTGTGAATGCGCGCGCACACACACACACAGAGTTAGCCAGAACAAACACTAGACGGGTGTGTGTCTGCCTTCTGTAAGCCTCAGCATAATGTGTGTCTTCCTAGGAGAGGAACAACAAGGGGGTCTGACGTCACATATTTCATGCCACTCCAATCCAAACACCTCACAGCCACGTTCTGACTGACCGGAGATTAGGAAAAAGGGACAACTTGAGTGTATTTCATGGTCACAGAACTTGCCGGTGGTATAAAACACTGCTTCACACCGAAGAGGGGAGCACAATCAGAGACTAGAACTCGGCCAGCAAGCCAAGTGGTGTCTGGAGTGCTCCTCTTAAACAAAAGCTATGGAAATCATAACCTTGAGTCACATATTGTCTACTCTCATTCAAGCACATCGTCGACAACAACATGTTGCACTGTATGTTACATAATAGGCGTTACCGTCGCCTATGGAAATGGATGGTTATTAATGAGGGTCAAATAATCATCTAATAAGGGGTCGGGTTCTGCAGACGCACAAAAGAAATACAAATACTACAGTACTTACTCTAGAATAATACAGTAAATACAGTACACTACAGTCCGCAAAGACACTACTGTAAATAGTACAGTATACTACAGTCCACAGAAACACTACAGTGCTATACAGTAAATACTACAGTATACTAGAGTCCACAAAGACACTAGAGTAAATACATATATATACACACACACACACACACACATATATACATATATATATATATATATATATATATATATATATATATATATTTACTCTAGTGTCTATATATATACACAGTTGAAGTCGGAAGTTTAAATACACCTTAGCCAAATACATTTCAACTCAGTTGATCACAATTCCTGACATTTAATCCAAGTAAAAATTCCCTGTTTTAGGTCAGTTAGGATCACCACTTTATTTTAAGAATGTGAAATGTCAGAATAATTGTAGAGAAAAATTCATTTCATATTTGATTTCTTTCATCACATTCGAGTCAGAAGTTTACATACACTCAATTAGTATTTGGTAGCATTGCTTTTAAATTGTTTAACCTGGGTCATATGTTTTGGGTAGCCTTCCACAAGCTTCCCACAATAAATTCGATGAATTTTGGCCCATTCCTCCTGACAGAGCTGATGTAACCGAGTCAGGTTTGTAGGCCTCCTTGTTCGCACACACTTTTTCAGTTCTGCCCTCAAATTTTCTATAGGATTGACGTCAGGGCTTCGAGATGGCCACTCCAATATCTTGACTTTGTTGTCCTTAAGCCATTTTGCCACAACTTTGGAAATATGCTTGGGGTCAATGTCCATTTGGAAGACCCATTTGCAACCAAACTTAAACTTCCTGACTGATATCTTGAGATGTTACTTCAACATCGCCACAATTTTCCCTTCCTCATGAAGCCATCTATTTTGTGAAGTGCACCAGTCCCTCCTGCAGCAAAGCACCCCCACAACATGATGCTGCCACCCCCGTGTTTCACGGTTGGGATGGTGTTCTTCGGCTTGCAAGCGTACCCCTTTTTCCTCCAAACAAAACGATGGTCATTATGGTCATTACGATGGTCCTCACTATTTTTGTTTCATCAGACCAGAGGACATTTCTCCAAAAAGTATGATCTTTGTCCCCACGTGCAGTTGCAAACTGTAGTCTGTCTTTTTTTAGTGGCGGTTTTGGAGCAGTGGCTTCTTCGTTGCTGAGCGGCCTTTCAGGTTATGTCGATATAGGATTAGTTTTACTGTGGCTATACCCGTTTCCTCCAGCATCTTCGCAAGATCCTTTGCTGTTGTTCTGGGATTGTCAGAAGTTTACATAGGTTGGAGTCATTAAAACACATTTTTCAACCACTTGACAAATTTCTTGTTAACAAACTATAGTTTTGGCAAGTCGGTTAGGACATCTACTTTGTGCATGACAAGTAACTTTTCCAACAATTGTTTACAGAAATTATTTCACTTATCACAATTCCAGTGGGTCAGAAGTTTACATACACTAAGTTGACTGTGCCTTTAAACAGCTGGGAAAATTACAGAAAATGTCATGGCTTTAGTAGCTTCTGATTGGCCAATTGACATAATTTGAGTCAATTGGAGGTGTACCTGTGGATGTATTTCAAGGCCTAACTTCAAACCCAGTGCCTCTTTACTTGACATCATGGGGAAAGCAAAAGATATCAGCAAACACCCCAGAAAAAAATTGATAGACCTCCACAAGTCTGGTTCAGCATCATGTTGTGGGTGGCAGCATCATGTTGTGGGGTGCTTTGATGCAGGAGGGACTGGTGCACTTCATAAAATAGATGTAATCATGAAGAAGGAAAATTATGTTGGATATATTGAAGCAACATCTCAAGAAATCAGTCAGGAAGTTAAGGCTTGGTCGCAAATGGGTCTTCCAAATGGACAATGACTCCAAGCATACTTCCAAAGTTGTGGCAAAATGGCATAAGGACAACAAAGTCAAGATATTGGAGTGGCCATCACAAAGCCCTGACCTCAATCCTACAGAAAATGTGAGGGCAGAACTGAAAAGAAGGTGCCAGGAAGGAGGCCTACAAACCTGACTCAGTTACACCAGCTCTGTCAGGAGGAATGGGCCAAAATTCACCCAACATATTGTGGGAAGCTTGTGGAAGGCTACCCAAAACAATTTAAAGGCAATGCTAACAAATACTAATTGAGTGTATGTAAACTTCTGACCCACTGGGAATGTGATGAAAAAATAAAAGCTGAAATAAATCACTTTACTATTATTCTGACATTTCACATTCTTAAAATAAAGTGGTGATCCTAACTGACCTAAGACAGGGAATACTTACTAGGATTAAATGTCAGGAATTGTGAAAACCTGAGTTTAAATATATTTGGCTAAGGTGTATGTAAACTTCCGACTTCAACTGTATGTGATATTTCATAGTTTTGAGGTCTTCACTATTATTCTACAACATAGAAAATAGTACAAATAAATGAAAACCCTTGAATGAGAAGGTGTGTCTAAACTGTTGACTGGTACAGTGTACATTCATACACACACAAATAGCCAAAACATTATGTGCCATTAAACTCCCTGAAGAGCACCTCTGAGGACTTGGAAGACTTTGTCAGAGCTCCATGGGTGATTTTATGAGGTCTAAAAGGCCAATCAGAACGCCCAGGACACATGAGGAGAGTCAACGGAGACACACCATTGGTTGAGAGAGCAACCAGGGCTGTGATGGGATGGAAATTGCCTCTCAGAGGGAATCCACCTTTCATTAACGAGGAAGCTTGTGTAACACACAATGAATATCCTTACACGTAAAACAACTGGCTTAATTAAGGTACTTTCAACAACTTCTCCACTGGATTCTTCCAACAGGGGTTGTCACCTGTTACTTGGGGATGAGTAGTTATGCAGAACAATACATGTGTGCCTGCGTGTGTTTTCTTCACGCACCGCTAACCAGAAAAATTATATTGGGGTGGTATGAATTTCAGTCGGTAATTGCCAGCAGCCTGAGATGGAACACAAACATTGTTATTTGGACCAAGCCTCCAAGGGATCCACATGTTAAACCCCAGGTAGCGCTACCTTACTGGGGGACATCAATGTGACTGGGTGAAATAGCTTGAAAGAACAGTTACCTCAGTGGAGGGTAAAAGACACGTGTTGTGAACAACGCTAAAAGCCCTCTCCTCTCTTCACCGGGAGCGTGCGTCTCAACATACGGTCTTAAGGGTACTATCTGAACACAACTGTGCGTGTCTTTTGGTCGTCACAACAGCGCACCTGGCACGTGGGCTTCTGGGATTTCGGGTTAGCAGACTGCGAGACACGCAACATCAGTGGAGAGATGGAGAGTCCACATGGATGGGGGAGAGAGGGATATAGGAGGAAAGAGGGACGGGGGGAGAGAGGGATATAGGAGGAAAGAGAGAAGGATGGAGTTTGAGAAAGAGGGAGGAATGGAAAGAGAAAGATGGATGGGGAGGGCGGTATAGGAATGGAAAGAGGGATGGGGAGGGAGGTATAGGAATGGAAAGAGAAAGGGGAATGGAGAGCGATAAAGGAATAGGACAGAGGGAGAAAATGGACAGGGAGGAAGAGAGAAGGGTGGAGAGGGGCATTGGGGAGAGAAGGGTAGAGAGGAGAAAGGGGAATGGGGAATGGGAAAAGAATGGCGAGAGTGGACGAGAGAGATGGGGAGGAAGGGAGGGCACGAGGGTTGGGGCCCAGGGGGTACTCACTACTGTGCGCAGTCGATGAGCTGGTACTCGTTGGAGCGCTCGAAGCAAGCCTTCACGCCTTCATCGTCCCACAGCTGCTTGGCATGCTCAAAGAACTCCTGTTGTTCATGAGAGAGAGAGAGAGACGGGGTTAGGAGAAGGAGAGACACGTGACAGCTCAGGGAGCACGGCGTCTTCAACAGGAGCTTTGGTTTCAGACAAGAGAGACAACTTGTCATCACGTTGGCTTTGCTGTACAATTGCATGATAGATGAAAGTACATTTGATGTGAGTGTCCTCTGTAGCAGCATGGTAGATAATCAGTGTACATTACTCAGGCGGTGCAGCGGGTGAACTGACTGGTCCTATAGGATGACAAGTACAACTACGGTGGAAAAAGTCTGATTCGTTCACGACGTCAACACAAAAAAACAAGAATAAGGGGAAATTATACCCTTCCCTGAGAATGAACATCCCCATAAATACCTGTTCAATGATAGACTGCTCTTCCACTCACTTTCCTGTGTAGTGGAGGAGGGTGGGAAGGGGACTTGTTTCATATGAGGTCCGGGCTAATCTAACATCTAACAGTGTTGTCTTCTAGACAGTCACAGACACACCAATATAAAGGTTAACTTTAAAAAGCCCAACTGAGAAAGACATGACAATATAAAGCTGAACGTTTAGGGACCAACCAGCACTAAAATACAAAATACTTTTTTTGATGCAACACAAAAAACATACTGTTTGCCGTCTTCTGCCTCAGAAGTATACCAATGGGAAAGAGAGAGGGAGGGAGGGACGAGTGGAGGCAGGAAGGCGAAGAGAGGGAGTGAGGTTCTGAGAAAGAGAAGACTTGTTTTCCCACCCGCTTGTTCCTTAGAGAGAGCCGAGAGCTGGGTTTACAATAATTAGTCCCCCGGTGGGGTCATCGCATAATAACCACAATACAGGCAAACAAATGGCAACAGAGATGCAAAACAAACTCAGATGCTAAAGTCGCTAACGCCGATGCAACAAGGCCTTGAGTGAAGTTTGAACAACCTTGTAAATGGCAGCTTGTTCACGATTCAGCTAAACAGTCTGCGCTGAACTATTGCGCAGTATCGACCGTGTATCTATTGTCAAAAAACGTGTCAACCATTTTCTAGAAACAAAAACACAGTAGGAGGGCATTTACTCATTTTGACAGTTTACTTTACTTTCACACCTCAATTACTACCATCAGAAAAACAATTCCTCCACACACTATAATGTGCAAAATATGCAAGATAGTTCATGGTAATAACCTACACCTCGAAACTACATCTTAATAAGCTTCACTTAACAGGTTTACTGTGAATGTCTCCCTTCACACACTGAAATCCAGCTGTGTATATGAGCACAACCGCACCTCTCAGACTTCCTCTTTGCTCCCATTAGTTACAGGTGACATTTTGATGCACCGAGTCAGGATCTCTCTCTCCACATGCAAAGCAGAGTGCGTCTGCATGCCAGGGCAGTTTCCTGGCCAAGGCTGATGATCTCACCGCGAGAACAGGAAGTCACTAAGCGGAGAGGAGGACACAGAGACAGTTCATCTGCCCGTATCAGCCCAGACGCTGCTGTACTGTGTGTTTACAGGGAGAATGGAGAAGATATGGGGATGTTGCTTTAACGTGTGCCATGTTACTACGTTACAATAACACTGAGCCAGGTCCTGTCGGTCTCATGACTGAGGAAAATCGGATGTTTTTCCCCCATATGAGTCATTACTTGCACTGTTGTCGACTCAACCTAAGACTGTCAGTATCACAGGGATTGCAATGAGGGTGCTCTACAACGTTCTATAACGACTGACAAGCACACAGCCTATAATTTTCTACAATTTTGTCCCCCAAAAATTGGCTAAGAAAGTTAATTAATTGTGGAGTGCAAAAAGTCGAGGTACCCAGTCTACTGAAGTCCACAATAATAAAGTGAAATTCACAACTATGAACCAGTTTCAATTCCTGAAAAAAAAAAAAACTTGAGCAAAAAAAAATAATAATAACTGTAGAGAACCTATGTTCCCTATTTGACAGGCAGCCTATCACAGGGATGGGGAATGCTAAAGCAGCCCTGTGAGTCCCCACAGTCAAAACTCACAGGGCCCAACATTGAGCCCTGGGGAGTACCTGGTGACACAAAAACACATAAACAAAACACTGAAGCCCATTAGGAGCCCTTCCATTTAACCAGCACGTCCTTTACTGAACCTAAGCCTTCATTAGTGATGCGGCGAAGAGAAAAAAAAAAAAGAGTCATTAGCAGTTGGGTTAGAAACAACTAGCCCATGGGCCTGTGGCTAATGACGTCCCTGGCTGCTTTTCTGGCATCCTCCAGTCCCTCCACACCACTACCAGTGCGATCACCTCAGATTCCCTGGGCACACTCACCCACCCCTGGGTATCAACGCTATCCCTTGTATACCCACCATTGGACCAGAGAGGGAGATTGTGCTAGGATACTGCTGTCTTTAGTGCCACAACACAGGGTCAATCTATGGCGGATGTGACTGCTAGTCGTTAGGGCCACAGTTATGTCCAGGTGATGGGTGACATCACAGTCATGTAAAGGCCATGTTCAGGATGGTCTGATACCTGACCTAGAACACAAGGAGGTTGTGGACGTTCAGCTCAAAACAACTGTGTGCGTGTGTGTGTGTGTGTGTAGGGAGGGAGGGAATTCTTCCTGTGTCTTCTGCAACACTGTTGTGTTATGGTAACCACAGACAAATGAAAAGACAAAGTTCTGGTGAGACGACATTCTCAGTCACGTGTAAAGAGTAATCAACTCACTCAATGAAGCCCTTTGGGTAGCCTGCCTGTCAGCTATGGTTTGCTGTCACTAAATGCTCCAGTGTTTCAGTTTGTGCATGTGGATACATATTCCATAAACCGTGAATGCAGCAATATCCACATTGTTATTCATGGTCATCCCTTTTTGAATACAATGGTTCATCAAGTTTATGAAAACAACATCAAACATGAAGTCCCATGAACGATCCCCTTGAAAGTATTTCGGCTTAGAAACCAAGTTGGCGAATACAATGAGACAAAGGATTCTTAGATATATTTTCCAATGCACAGCTATGCACTAAGTAATTTTACAGAGCCTGCGTTTCTGGCCCAGGTATAGCTTTACTGTCATACATAAGGCTAGGATGAGTCATCAACAAAAGTAATAGTTCTCGAACACACACACACACACCATCAGACAAGATCGTCAGGGGAGACACAGCGCTGGTCACAACGCCAGTGAGGCGTGATCCTGCGTCTCTCAGCTACATCCTGTTACACTTCAAAACCTCCCTTCCTGTCAAACACACACAACCACACACAAAACCACACACACACACAACCACACACACAACCACAACCTCACACACAACCACACACACTTTCTGGTCGAAAAACATAAGCAAATCTCAACTGTCTGACTGCCTGCCTGACTCCCTGCAAGTCTGTTTGTGTCTGTCTGTCTGACTGCCTGCCTGCCTGCCTGTCTGTGCCATGCCATGCCGTAGAGTCGACTAATCTGGTCTAAATCTCTGCTGTTAGGAAATGGTGATGCAGCCCAGAGCAAATGAGCCCCAGACAAAGGATTCACAGAAAGAGATAGTGAAAGAAACAGAGAGAGATAGTGAAAGAAACAGAGAGAGATAGTGAAAGAAACAGAGAGAGATAGTGAAAGAAACAGAGAGAGATAGTGAAAGAAACAGAGAGAGATAGTGAAAGAAACAGAGAGAGATAGTGAAAGAAACAGAGAGAGATAGTGAAAGAAACAGAGAGAGATAGTGAAAGAAACAGAGAGAGATAGTGAAAGAAACAGAGAGAGATAGTGAAAGAAACAGAGAGAGATAGTGAAAGAAACAGAGAGAGATAGTGAAAGAAACAGAGAGAGATAGTGAAAGAAACAGAGAGAGATAGTGAAAGAAACAGAGAGAGATAGTGAAAGAAACAGAGAGAGATAGTGAAAGAAACAGAGAGAGATAGTGAAAGAAACAGAGAGAGATAGTGAAAGAAACAGAGAGAGATAGTGAAAGAAACAGAGAGAGATAGTGAAAGAAACAGAGAGAGATAGTGAAAGAAACAGAGATAGTGAAAGAAACAGAGAGAGATAGTGAAAGAAACAGAGAGAGATAGTGAAAGAAACAGAGAGAGATAGTGAAAGAAACAGAGAGAGATAGTGAAAGAAACAGAGAGAGATAGTGAAAGAAACAGAGAGAGATAGTGAAAGAAACAGAGATAGTGAAAGAAACAGAGAGAGATAGTGAAAGAACAGAGAGAGATAGTGAAAGAACAGAGAGAGATAGTGAAAGAACAAGTGAGACAAGAGAGTAAGAAAGAAAAAAGAAAGAAAATCTGGTTCTGTTACCAATTCTGCTGTATTATTTTGTCACTGGCTGACAAAGAGAAGAATGGATCTGAATGTATTGAAATCCCAGCCTGACAATAAACACCCCATAGCCCAAAAAAGTTCACAAACATGTCACACGGCATTTCAGGGAACCTTCTTAGAACTAAAACAGATAAATATCGGATTCATCTGCAATTATCAATGGTCTATTTTGGTTTAAGGATGTTTGGGTGGGGGAGACAGTTACACAGTAGTATTCAGTGTCTTCAGCAAGCATTACAAAACATCATTGCAGAGGTCTGTCTGAAGGGCGGGCTTATCCAGACAAGACCGGAGGTCTGTCTGAAGGGCGGGCTTATCCAGACAAGACCGGAGGTCTGTCTGAAGGGCGGGCTTATCCAGACAAGACCGGAGGTCTGTCTGAAGGGCGGGCTTATCCAGACAAGACCGGAGGTCTGTCTGAAGGGCGGGCTTATCCAGACAAGACCGGAGGTCTGTCTGAAGGGCGGGCTTATCCAGACAAGACCGGAGGTCTGTCTGAAGGGCGGGCTTATCCAGACAAGACCGGAGGTCTGTCTGAAGGGCGGGCTTATCCAGACAAGACCGGAGGTCTGTCTGAAGGGCGGGCTTATCCAGACAAGACCGGAGGTCTGTCTGAAGGGCGGGCTTATCCAGACAAGACCGGAGGTCTGTCTGAAGGGCGGGCTTATCCAGACAAGACCGGAGGTCTGTCTGAAGGGCGGGCTTATCCAGACAAGACCGGAGGTCTGTCTGAAGGGCGGGCTTATCCAGACAAGACTGGAGGTCTGTCTGAAGGGCGGGCTTATCCAGACAAGACTGGAGGTCTGTCTGAAGGGCGGGCTTATCCAGACAAGACCGGAGGTCTGCGACTCAAATTATAATTTTTACATGTTTTATTTATCTAGGCAAGTCAGTTAAGAACTAATTCTTATTTACAATGACAGCCTAGGAACAGTGAGAACGACAGATTTTTACCTTGTCAGCTAGGGGATTCGATCCTTTCGGTTACTGGCCCAATGCTCTAACCACTAGGCTCCCTGCTTCCCCATAAAATTTTGATTAAAAAGCCTAAATCGGTCTTCATCTTGCTATCAACAGCCTACTAACTAAAACATATGACTGATCTCACTTTGTTTACAAATGCTATGTATGCTATCCCGGCCAAATGAAGTCACAGAGAGCCAGACTACTCCATACTGCAGTGTATGGTGTTAATCCCGTCCACTATCCAACCCTGTCCCCTACACTCTGGCGGGTTCGTCCACCATTCAACCCTGTCCCCTACACTCTGGCGGGTTCGTCCACCATTCAACCCTGTCCCCTACACTCTGGCGGGTTCGTCCACCATTCAACCCTGTCCCCTACACTGTGGCGGGTTCGTCCACCATTCAACCCTGTCCCCTACACTGTGGCGGGTTCGTCCACCATTCAACCCTGTCCCCTACACTGTGGCGGGTTCGTCCATTATTCAACCCTGTCCCCTACACTCTGGCGGGTTCGTCCATTATTCAACCCTGTCCCCTACACTCTGGCGGGTTCGTCCATTATTCAACCCTGTCCCCTACACTGTGGCGGGTTCGTCCATTATTCAACCCTGTCCCCTACACTGTGGCGGGTTCGTCCATTATTCAACCCTGTCCCCTACACGCTGGCGGGTTCGTCCATTATTCAACTCTGTCCCCTACACTCTGGCGGGTTCGTCCACCATTCAACCCCGTTCCCTACACTCTGGCGGGTTCGTCCACCATTCAACCCTGTCCCCTACACTCTGGCGGATTCGTCCACCATTCAACCCAGTTCCCTACACTGTGGCGGGTTCGTCCAGCCGTCAAGGTGAAAAAGACTTAAGCGCCAATGGCTTAACAAAGGAGGCCTACTATGATCAAACTGTGTTTGTGTGTATATATATATAAAAGCAGGAGACACTCCTCAGGGCTCAGTTTCAGGGAGGCTCATGACACAGTGTGAATAAAGGCAGTTTACTGCCTCTAACGGGGGGGCCCATGAAAGAGAGCAACTGGGACGTTGTGCACATAACTTACGGTTCCTTAACCATTTCTTACCAATGGCCTTACACCGCGCTCTCACCATATTGGCCAAACCTTATTAATCCAATATACTGACATTTCTGAAGTTGTCTCAGATAAATGTCTGCATTGGTAACTGCCGTCATTTACATGAGATATTAACAGGAGTGTGTGTTTTATCAAATTGATTGTTACAGCTTAATACCGGCATCTGGCATCAATAGTTTACATAGAATAGATAGACACAAGTAGATTAAATGTTTGAAGGAATAGTCGTGATTGTTGCATATTGAAGTGTCAAACGTCAGCTTTGGGCAGATGAAAAAAAGACCTAGTAAAACGGAACACATGAGAATGTACTGGAGCCAAGTGGCAGGCCCCAAAACTATCTGAGATTATTATAGTCTAGCCGCTACTGGCATCATGTCAAGAAATCCTGGAATGGATGAAAAAAAGA
Source organism: Oncorhynchus kisutch (assembly GCF_002021735.2). NCBI lineage: Eukaryota > Metazoa > Chordata > Actinopteri > Salmoniformes > Salmonidae > Oncorhynchus > Oncorhynchus kisutch. Next base: position 74,625,646 of record NC_034191.2, read on the forward strand.
AAGAAAAGTATGCTCTTCAATTATGTAACCACAATCAACTGCCGATGCATTGTTTTAAAGCCCAGTGTTTTAAGACCAAGGGTATGTCATCTACTGCCAATATAAGCATTGAGCCAAGGCAGCAGCAACACCAGCCATATATTTTGCCATATTTATTTTTGCCTAAATAATGGCCAAGCAATCTCTGAAAAACGAGATATACATAAAGACACTTTCACTCTGTTTTGTCATGCTGCATGATAAACTGGTTGTGATTATCAATTTCCAACGAGTGCAGGTGGGTAGTGATTAAAGCATATGGTTTGAAACTCTGCTTGTTATTGTTTTAATAATCTGAAGGGAACCATTGTGTGTGTGTCTCTCACTCGTTCTCTCTCGTGGGCATGGTGCATGAAGCTGAGGGCATAATTTCATTAATTCAAGTGAAATTCAACAAAATGTGAGGTTAAACAAACCCATTTGCTAAACAACTTAAACACTGTACAAGTGCTCATACAAATTCCCTTTTTTTTTTGTTTTTTTTGCAACGTTAACAAGTTACACATGCAGGCGGCAATTGGATGATACGAATGTACATTTGCCTCCAGGTAGCATAGCATGGCAGCAAAGGCATCACATCAAATGTCAAATCATCAGCGGAGGCCAAGGCTAAAAGTTATTCTTTGTCATTTTTTCTATACGGTTTGTGGGGAAGTTGCATTTTGAAATCTCCGCTTCCGCTGTGGTAGACAAACGGTGTTGTGAGTCCCGGCAGAAACAGGGCCTTACATGTGACATAAGAGGCCATACATGAAACACGGACCTGCTTTAGAGGAAAATATTCATTTGTTTGAATGCTGTGAGGGCCTCTCTTTGTCCACATGTCTGAGCCACTAGCCAGCTGGTTTACTAACAGAAATCGATGTGCCTTTACATAATAGGCCTAATTAAATGAAACCTATGTTGCAGCCAAAACATCTACTGCTTCTACTGTCCATCTTTGACCGACTGGTATACAGTATGGACCGCCACTAGTATGAATACACAGACGGACGGATACGGGACAGATACCGCCAACGACTGGGCAAAACCAGAGAGAATAGGACTAATTCAACTAATTAAAGAAAGACAAAAAAGTAATTCATTAATTTACATCTAATTAGTTTGAACATTAAAGCAAAAGCACCAGATCTAACTCAAAACAACATTAAGGGAGGATCTGCATACAAGGCAATAAACTTCATGTACCACTACTTCTTAGAGTGGTCCCGTATAAAAAGCTACGTTTAAAAGATTCTGCACAGCGGAAATGGAGGCTCGTACGTCACAGATATTCTCATCTCGGGGTCAAATAAACTTTTGAAAGTCCCATATTTCATGTTTGTGGTCCACTCACAAATCAGTGTTTACTATTAGCAATCCACTGTCAACATCACAACAGCCTTCATCAGCGCTTGCAGAGTACACAGTTAAAAGCATTAGATAACAGAGTATCAACAAACCCTGGAGCAGACCCTTATTCTCATCATCGTTTCATGTCGTCTGCAGTGTCGCTGACCCAACACAGGGAATCTGAGACACTAAAAGAATCGACTGTTTGGAATCTTTCGTAACACCTCGGCACAAACAGACCAACGCTTTGTCTGCCTTGCCTTGACCCACTGCACTCAGAAAAGGCATCAAACAATTCCTTTTGAGGGAGAAGGGACGGCTTTGATTTAAATTGCTAACGATGCGCTCCCCCAAACTCCGCCCTCCCCCCAAAAAAGAAAATGAGGTTACTAAAAGCTTTTTTTAGCAAGCCGACTAATCATGTAACAGTTGATTAGTATTTATCTAGTCCAACAGATGTGTCCAGATTGTGCACTGGGCCAGCTTACCCTTATTCACGGTCTGAAAAAAACAAGGTTCCTGATTGGAGCAAAGTTTTGGACCTATGTCTGATTTTGTGGAGATTCCAATGGGAGAAAAAAAAGAACAAAGCCCAACAGCCAATAGGAACTCTTACAGGGTATATACTGTGTAGATATATATATATATATATATATATATACACACAAAAGTATGTGGACACCCCTTCAAATGAGTGGTTTTCGGCTATTTCAGCCACACCCGTTGCTGACAGGTGTATAACATTGAGCACACCGCCATGCAATCTCCGTAGACAAACATTGGCAAATGAATGGCCTTACTGAAGAGCTCAGTGACTTTCAATGTGTCACCGTCATAGGATGCCATTTTTCCAACAACATTTTGTCAAATTTCTGCCCCGATCAACTGTAAGTGCAGTTACTGTGAAGTGGAAACGTCTAGGAGCAACAACGGCTCAGACGCGAAGTGGTAGACCACACAAGCTCAAAGAACGGGACCACTGATTGCCGAACTGTGGAGTGTAAATATAGTCTGTCCTCGGTTATAACACTCACTACCGAGTTCCAAACTGCCTCAGGAAGCAACGTCAGCGCAAGACTTCGTCGCGAACTACATGAAATGGATTTCCATGGCAGATGCCAAATGTGGGCTGGAGTGGTGTAAACCTTTCCGCCATAGGATGCTGCAGCAGTGAAAACGCGTTCTCTGGAGTGATGAATCACGCTTCACCAACTGGCTGTCCAACGGACTAATCTGGGTTTGGCAGAGGTCAGGAGAATGCTACCTGCCTGAAGCCATAGTGCCAACTGTAAAGTTTGGTGGGAGGAGGAATAATAGTCTCAGTCTGTTTTTCATAGTTTGGGCTACGCTCCTTAGTTCCAGTGCAGGAAAATCTTAACACTATAGCATATGGCAATTCTGTGCTTCTAACTTTGTGGCAACAGTTTGGGGAAGGCCCTTTCCTGTTTCAGCATGACAACGCCCCCGTGCACAAAGCAAGGTCCATACAGAAATGGTTTGTCAAGATCGCTGTGGAAGAACTTTACTGGCCTTCAGAGCCCTGATCTCAACCCCATCGAACACATTTGGGAAGGATTGGAACGCCGACTGTGAGCCAGGCCTAATCACCCAACACCAGTGCGGACCTCACTAATGCTCTTGTGGCTGAATGGACGCAAGTCCCCTCAGCAATGTTTCAACATCTAGTGGAAAGCCTTCCCAGAAGAGTGGAGGCTGTTATAGCAGCAAAGGGGGGACCAACTCCATATTAATGCCCATGATTTTGGAATCAGCTCTTTGACGAGCAGGCGTCTACATCATTTTGGTCATGTAGTGTATATTTCCAGGCAGTCAAATATAGCAAAGCATATGTTTTATTGTGTACTCATAAAATTCTATTCATAGCTGGGAGATATCACTGGAAGCAAACACCAGAAGTAATGACATCTATTTGCCCACGTCAGGCCCTTTCAATCAAATCCAAAGTAAAGAAATCATCTAAGGTAATTCCACCGTGGCTTACTACTGGGTGTTTGCAGAACGTGTTGCAGAGCTCAGGTAATCATACATATTTCACAATTTAATAAAGCATTTACAACTTTAAAAAATATACCCTGCCATGGTTCATTCATTTCTAAATTGCCTAATCATATAGGTTATGTCCCAGTAGGTGATGGTTTTGAATGGACTCTTATCGTTTGTATGTAGGATCTGAACATTTCTCAGAACAAATGTAAAATCCCTCGCTTCTCGTTGTTTCCTCCAAGAAGAAATTGCAAATGGAGCTAGTGGACACTAATGAATGTGGCTATTTTGTTTTGTTTTGTTTTGATAACTGCTAATTCAGTATAAGCTTACATAACTTTTTTCATAGTCACCGTATGTTTGGCATCAGCATTTAAACAGACTCCACTTTGAACAACCTGACTACAAATAGACAACATTTGTATTTGATTGTCCACTGAATGTATAAATTCAATCAGAGTTGGATACACTATGAATCTATGAATAGCAAAGACCTGATCAATGCATTGAGGTTGCTTCTCAGGGCATAACTAACAAGCTGTAAAGATCTCTCTCTCTATGTATGTATGTATCTACAGATCAGTCAGTTTGACAGACGGTCGCCCCTTACCTCTGTGTAGTCGAAGTCCGAGAGAGGTGCTATACTTTTGATGTAGTCAATTCTGGACTCGTTCGCTGGGTTACCTATTGGAACTGGGGGTATTAACGTGCTCATCGCCGAAACTACCGTCTACAAAGCAGATAAAAACAAAAACACAGACATCAAGCCGGATACATGGGGAAAAGCCAGTCTATCAGTCAAATGGGATTGCAGGAAACAAATCTCAGAGGGTGTGACCATGTACATTATATCATACAAATCTCAGCGCATCACCTTTTTATTTGAGTAGGCTACATACAGCCTACAACTTACCACAATGGCATCCTTCACATTTTTCCGGATGTCCAGGACCTTCTGTTTTTTTTCTCTGGATGGAGAAACAACATATAGAATTAGGACTGTTAGGCATTAATGAATAGTGGAAAAGTGATCACTGGATTCATGAAAGGAACCTTTATGCTGTCCTGTAGAAAGAAGAGGATGTCTCACAGACCACTAATGCAAACCATCAGAGGCCATAATAGGTTGTTTGGTCATACTTACCATTTGTAAATTAACAGTAATTATGTAATGTGCTAAAATATTATTTGAAAGTTTACTTTTTACTACTATTACAATAGCCTCCCACTTGGGCACAGACAATATTTCAACGTCTATTCCACGTTGGTTCAACGTCATTTTGAAACAAGTTGATTCAGTGGACTGTTAGCACTAGACCAATATTCAGAGAGATTTGTCCCATTCAGCAACAAAAGTGGATGGACATTAAGCATCGACTGTATGCATCTTGGTCCATTTGCTGAAATAACATCAAAGATGTTATTAAATATATAAATAGGGGAGAGATTTTGAAAAAACGTATTAATTAGACCTCTACAGAATACTATACTACAATGTAACCAAATCAAACGATAATGTAACCAAGTCTTGATGGGATATTATAGGCCATTGAAAGGCTTACAGATACATTGTTTCAGCATCGTTGTAAAATACCACTGCACACGTTACTTTTGTATAACCGTTTTTTCAGCCAATGAATTCAGTTTTTAGATGTTTTTTTGTTGGCTTGCGCATTATAATGTAATAGCAACTAACATTTATCTGGCAGTGTTTTGGCACACAGAATATGACGTCTTTATCTCTGTGACAGCTATTAGAAATCAGTTGGACATAGCAGGCTGGTCGCCATGCTGTTGTTATAACCTTTGGGCCCGATGACTCCCGATGGACACTGCAGTGCTACAGCGCAAAGAAACGTCTATCCCAACACTCGGTCATTTTCTTCTCTCGCATGGAACAAATTGAAATGACCACAATAAAACATATTCTAATACACAACAGTATCCACATAGAATAGGAATACGTCAACATTTGGCACGTAAATGCGGTCAAATATATGAAATAACGTGTACTTACTCTGCGTTAAAGCCATTGACGTGTAGAATCCGCATCTGCTTGACAATCGTGCTTTTCCCAGACTCTCCAGCCCCTTCGACATAAAACACAGATCTAGCATAAGGACCTGGAGCTATCACTAAAATATAAAAAATATACTTGGGTGCCGCATATGCTGGTGTTTAAAATCCATGAGAATTAGGCTACAATCCATTTGAAGATTCAGTCAGCGCTCGCTTGCGAGACCTGTCAACGTATGTGGGCTGGGGTGCGAATCTCTGAAAACATACATGATACATATCATTTATCAAATCCACCTTCTGGACCTTACCCAATAAAAGCAGTCGATGTGTGGCTTTATATGCTTGTCTTTCCTTTTGTAATTGTTTCTCGATTTTTTTATTCGCTTCTCTTTGTGCCTTTTCATCGATGCGTTGATCTTCAGTCTTGCTGTTGCCCAAACAACCCATCTTCCGCTGACCTCTTCTCGTAAACAGAAAGTATAAAATAACAGCTAATGTAAATCCTTCTTTCAATATAAAATGAGAACAAATGGGGCGATAAATCCGTGCGCCACTTCTCCGTCGCTCAGAGAAAAACCTTCCCGTTACAATTTCGTTTTAACCCCTTGTCAAACCCAATCCAGTAGATTCAGTCGATTCTAATAAATATGTGCATCATAAATAGAATAAAAATATACATTAATTTCATAAATATGCAAAGAGTGGAGCGGGGCTGAATCTGGAAGCCAGCCAACTGCTCCTCTCTCTCGCTCCTGCTTCCCACTCTCTATTTTTCCTTTCTAAAATGCTGTTTGTGTTTCTGTCTTTTTAACTCAGCACTGCCTCTCTCTGTAGCACCAGGAAGTCACACAGAACCGAAAAAGAAACACCTCAAAGCGCGCGCCACCATACCAGTGTTTGAATATCCAGTTTAACAACAAAAACAAAAAAAATCATCGACGATCTTATCTTGATTTTCACCGGTAGAACAAACAAAAAGTACAGGCTACGTTAATCTAGTAAATGTGCGTCAAAAGCTTTCTCTTCAAAAGGATGGGGGCCCCAGAGAAAGTTAAGACTACCCGTTGATATGATTTCTAGATGTGCCTTCCTCTTTCTGTTATAGAGGGGCATTGGCTTCACTTTAGTTCTTTAATGGGCGGGTCTATATATTATGTTAATTATATAATGTATTTACATATAGCCTACATATTTACACTATTAAAAACATTGTCTACAGTAACACGAGAATAATTCAAAGCCTTGTTGAATGTATTGAAAGCTCTCTAATGGCCCATCTGATAGCCTAATGAATGTTCAGCATTTTTTTTTTGTTAAGGTAATTGATAAGTTAAATATAGTTTCCAAAAACGTGTTTATATTAGTCTTATTATTGAATAGGCTACCTAGAATAGAAGATGCACCGGACAGACACTTGATGGCGTTTTCCACAAATAGTTTCCCTTATACACGTCACGCGCGTAAATCATTTCACTGGTGCCCGCAAACACCGGTAAATGGAGCTAAACTAGAGCGCGCGACCAGACAGGTCTGCACACTATACAGAATCCCTACCCTATTGCAGTCGTAATTTCAAATGGTTAAATTAACTCAAGTGGAAAACTGATTGGATTTGGAAAAAGTCAACAACATAAGGTTATTTCGTCTTTTTTTTTTACCCAACTTTTAACCTAAATCCAATGGCATGGCGCATTTTTGTTTGTTTTTGATTTCACTTTAAATTCAAGTTAGTTGACAACTCAACCAAATGTCAATCACAACTATACCTTGACATTTATGCCAAGCGGGAAGGGTTATGGAAAGGGTATAGGTAGGGGATAAGGTTAGCGATTAGGGTAGGGACGTCCCAAGGATCCTTGATATCACTAAGCCGCACACCACACAAACCATATTGAAATTACGAGACCAAATGATAACACAGTTACAAAATCTGAACAAATAAGAAGATTAAAAAAAAGTATAGTTGGCTGCTACTCAAAGTTCTCTGAAGTATTAACTTGGCATAGGCCTCCTATATCCTACTACTGTATATGATCTTCAATCTGTAGCAAAACAAAATGTCAAACTATAATAAATAGTAAAGAATGTAAAGGTTGACTATAACAGAAAAGCACCTCAACCTTTGAGGGAAAAAAAGACATAATGCAAATATATCCAAACAAGTTGGAGTTTGCATATCAGTGTCTATGTCCTAGCAGATATCCATGTAGTGAGTGAGAGCCCAAGAAAACCTCCCAATATGATAGGATGGAGGAGCTTTCTGGGTCATTTTAAGGGTAGGTTGGATGAACAGACAAATGTTCTGACAACCAATAAAAGCCATCCTCAAAGGAAAGCAATTGTTGGGGAAATGAATCACTAATGAAGTCCTTTCAAACCCCAATAAAATGTAGTGAACTAATTGAAAGACAACGGGTACACAGATTAAAGTAGTACTTTGTGATCTGAAGTAAGTGGGGTAGATGTGTTTGACCGTTTCAGTGGCAAACTAGACTCAGAAGGACTCGAATGAATTACATTGATTGAACGATTGATTGATTTCCAAAACGTCAAAAACAGAATTCACACCTCATATCAAAACATGGATTAAACCAAAAGTAGTGTGAGGAAAACGGTCAACCGTGAGACCAGATGGTTATCTGTAGTGACGTGTCACTGGTGAGAACATTACAGCCTCCAGAACAATTGAAAGATTTTCCAGTACCAAAAAAAAATTATAATATGAAAACAAGATGCAAATGTGATCTTATAGGGTGAGTTGACCAGTGTCCGGCTCCTCTGGATGCAAATGTAGTCCGCTGAGCTTCCGAACTGTTAATGTGCGTTGGTTGAGTGCACTGTTGAGAGATGTATTCAGAAGTGAGTCATGTCTCCCTACAGTGGCCATGGGGAGTAAAGACAATCTTAGCTGTCTCTCATTTTGTTTTTTTGTCACCTTTTTCAATACAACTATGTGAGCTACGGTGCCCAAGTTCTTTTCCTGTTTGATACAAGGTAAGTAACAAAACACATCTATTTAATGCTAGTGTCAATGTAAATCAGCACATTGCATGTTGTTTTACATGGGCCTTTGTCTCCCTCTTGTGGTTTTCATGAATACTACACTTCAATGTGTGTGCATGCATGATGACAATGTGCATTTACAAGGGAATGGTCAAGAAAAACAGGGGTCCTTTACTAGATAGCCATGACTGTATGACTTCCCCCCCCCTCCTCCTCCTTGTTCACTGGATAAAAATGTATTGGGTATGAGGTTGATATATGTTCAGGTCATAGCCTACCTTAGACTAGAAAACAGGTTTCCAGTCTATCTTTAGTCAGGTGCATTCATTGTTTCCAGTGAGTACACAGAGATGGTTAGAGATTAAGAAGATGTCTGGAATGCTAACCAGTTCTAAAAGTTATCCATATGAGATTCCCAACAGACCCAGTACAGGGTCATATTCTTTGGGCACCAAATGGAAGAAAACATCTTGAAACTTGGACTTAACCAACATTTTCGTTACTTATTGGACTTCTTTTCCCAAAACACTTCGCTACGGTGTGCCCTACTGAACCCGACCCAGGAGATCTGCAGGTTACTATTGATCAGGTAGTTGAGAGTGCATCTACGAGAAGAGCAGTCTGTCAGTAGGCTAAAAACAGTGCAGTCTGTCAGTAGGCTAAAAACAGTGCAGTCTGTCAGTAGGCTAGTGGCCAAAATGAGTGAGTTTGGGATATTACTGTCCTTTGTCACACATTCCTGGTGTGTGATCTTTCGTTTTGTTTTTTTGTTCGAGATGAACTTTCAAATCCCACTGGACAGCCCCGGGCTAGTATCCGCAGGACGGTGGGGCCCAATTTAGAAAGCGAGAGTAAAAATATGGCCAGAAAACAGGACGCACATTTTCTCCCCAGATAATGGTAGGTGTAAGAGAGGTCTGATGAGGTCATCACCACCACTGTCTGGCAAGAGTTGGACACAGGACTGAGCAAGTGAAACCATTCCCAGGAATGACATATCTTTACAAACGGCACACCATAATTAAGTCACCTTGACTTGAACCCTTTGTAGAAAGAGCTACATGTCGTGGTAATTACGTAACGGATGTCATAAATATATCTGGATGCTGGACTGGTATCAGCTTTTAAACAGTTGGAAATAAGCCACGGTTTAACGATAACCAATTTGCTGACCTTGTGACATTTTATCTGATGAGTCAGTTGACAACCCCCCCACCCCCCCAAAATGAAATCTGTTACATCACTATTATAAAAGCAATATGTCACCCTCGTAACTTAGGTCTCCAGTTAAGTGTAACCAGCAGACGTTTGGCTACTGACTTTGGCACTCTATATAGTGAATCATATTCTCCGGTTGAGGAAACTCCCAGGTCAGATCTACTGGTCTAGTGAGTGAGGGAGAAAACGGATTAGGGACATTGCCGTCAAGGAACATTAAAGGATGTTAGAAGAGATCAGTAGTTAGGTTTTTGTCCCAATAACCTGACCAGTGTCTGCTGACCAAAATGTAAATAGAATGATAGTCCTATTTTTCCTATTACCAAACAGAGAAATGCCATCAAGGCTTGAACGATGCACAAAAAAATTGAACAAAATTTTCCCGGATTGACTGACTTTCAAGTCTTAAAATAATGATGGACTGTTCCATTTCTCTTTGCTTACTTGAGCTGTTTTTGCCATAATATGGACTTGGTCTTTTAACAAATAGAGCTATCTTCTGTATAACAACCCTACCTTATCACAACACAACTTATTGGCTCAAACACATTAAGAAGGAAATTCCACAAATTAACTTAACAAGGCACACCTGTTAATTGAAATGCATTCCAGGTGACTACCTCACGAAGCTGGTTGAGAGAATGCCAAGAGTGTGCAAAGCTATCATCAAGTCAAGGGGTGGCTACTTTTAAGAATGTCAAACACTTTTTTGGTTAATACATGATTCCATATGTGTTACTTTATAGTTTTGATGTCTTCACTATTATTCTACAAATGTAGAAAATAGTACAAATAAAGAAAAACCCTTGAATGAGTAGGTGTGTCCAAACTTTTGACTGGTACTTTAGATAAAACCTTTTGGGGACATGTTTGGTCTTTTCACACGGCATGTTCGTACCTCAGAATGATCCTTAATGAATATGACACTTAGGTGAAAATGGGAGGAACAGAACTGATTGGCTACCCTAACCCTGAAGATATGTTTTTAAGAGCTCTCTATTGTCGATTTCTTACTCTCTTAGAAGGTTAAATGCAACGTACATGACTTTAGTGTTACATTTTCAAAAGATGGCCGCTATATCCATTCAGGTGAATCACAGCTACCTGAGGGCGTAGGATATTTTCCCACTGACCTCAGAACATTTGCATATTTGGATAGAACCCGAACCTGCTTGAGAGCATCTCTGTTCCATTTCTTGAAATTCCGTAACCCAGATTCTATCTGAATATGGGCTAAAAATAGCCTCCTGGAGAGTGTCTCCCTCGCTCTGTGCCCCTCGCTGCTGCTCTGATATGGAATGATAACAGAGCCAACCTGCCACTTAGCATGCAGAAACCACACAAACTAACATACACACAGAGACATGTAACACTGTACACATATGTGCACACTTCCCTTTACAAACTCACAAACTTGCTCCACCACACTCACAGGTATACACACACACACCACTTGAACTCAAACTTCCATCTTCATAACTAAGGGATATGTGCTGTATGAATAATCAATGAACATATGGTGCTCTAAGATAAAGCCTTCCCCTCTATCTCTTATCATTGGCCATCCCAGAAATTAAACATCCCAATACCTGAAAACGTGGCTGCCACAATCAGGCCATGAGATGGAGAAGGGTTTATGGGACGGACCGGCTGCAAAAATAGCACAGACTTTGGACTATTCCCACTTGCTTCTATATATGGCAACTTGACACAAGGATGGACCTCACTCTCAATAAACAGGATATCAGAAGATGGGATGAGACGTGCATACAGTAGAAGAATTAGGAGTTGTTGGTCAATGAGAGAATAGAACTAATCCTAATCATCTCAGCCCTTATTTGGTTATAGACAGCAGTAGCAAAATATAGTATTCATATTTGTAGAATTGTGATACTACCTGCCAGGGCAAGTGTATGCTGTGATCTGGACACGCCTCTCTCCCTCTCTGTGTGGTGTGTGTGTGTGTGTGTGTGTGTCCAAAATTCTGTCCGTTTTCCCCAGAGGCTGCTTTGGAGGCCTTGGTCCCCCATGTGGGGGTTGAACATTGGTTCAGATGCACATAGGGTAGCCCAGAGATTGGATAGCAGCAAACTAACTACCAACAGGTCACGTACCATTTTCACACTTTTATGCCAACACAAACCATACTGTGATGTTTTCTTTTCACATTGTCCAGTTCCAGCAACTATGGCAAATACATAACCAGGCCTGCACAGTCCAGCTTGGTTTGGCTCAGCTTGGCTCAGTAGTGTGGAAAGGGTTATGTAGCAGATGAGTGTTGGGCATCATATGCCTGCCTGTGCTCCCAATGATGATTAGCTTCCATCAAGAATGCTGAAATACTTCAGGATGATTGAAGGTTACGCAAGAAGATGCTGATTGTCTTTTATGTAAATTGCCATTGGTAGGTCTAAAACTTCGATTGCCTTTTAATAAAACTAAACTACCGTGGCAAACTGACTGACATTCTAAATAGGATGTCTCAGTGCGACTGTGAATAACGCACTCATTTTTGATTAGAATCAGTGCTGATGCTGTTCTGAATCTGACATGGTCAAAACATTACCTGACTGTTAGCTCCGATCACCTCCGACCTACCTAAACGTTAGATTCCTTAGACTAACACACACCCTGATACCTCTGGTTGCTAGGCGCCAGTCATATAACCCTAAGTGAAGTTGTCACCTTCCTTCGACTTCCCTTCCAAATAAAAAGCAGAGGAATGGTGTCAAATCTAGTGTACTTGTCATTTCAGCAGTAAACTGCTACAGCTTACACTGTATAATAACATGAACTATCATGTGATAGTTGTGAGTGTTATGGACAGCAAGTATGTTCTGATCTTTACTGCCTGCTGTCAATAAAAAGATCATTCTGTCATTGGACAAACAAATGACTTTTTGACTCAAAAACAGCAAATAGAGATTGCTACCCTCATTTGAAATCTAGACTCCATCTGAGGTTATAAGGGGAACTGACTGACTGATGTTCCAGGACACTTTCTGGTTACATTCACTGGGCCTACTACCACTGCTAGTTACCATTGCTAGTTAAGCAGTATTTGATGTGTGCCTCTTGGTCTTTAATAAACTAGATTTTTGGAATGCTGAGATACTACCACTGTGACAGTTACACATAATCTGGTCCCAGATCTGTTAGTGCAGTCTTGCCAACTCCTATATGATCATTGTCACATTGAGGCAAGACTTCACAAACAGATCTGGGACCAGGCTAGGTTACACAAGGGGCTGTCATAGTGACATTGTTAGAAAGCACTGATTCCATGCTTGATTTGGAATACATGCGACTGTATGAAAGTATCTGTGTCGATGCATGTGGTAGGCTACTGTAGTCTTGTGTTCAACTTTGGTTTTAAATTAAGTTTGAAATACTTTAAAAGTGGCACGCATGTTGTAATCTAGGGCTGGGCAATATATTTAATTAATTTGAATGTATATGTTTTAGCGCAATGTTCCAAATGCCTGTATCGCAAGAATCTAAGTTGTTATTTTTGCAATTCTACAAACAATTATCATATTTTTGGGAGTGGCGGCCCATCGCTGCTAAATGAATATAGGGGAAACCCTGAGCCTTATATTTAAAAATAATAATCATTTTACTAGGCTTAAGAACAAATTCTTATTTACAATGACAGCCTAGGAACAGTGGGTTTAACTGCCTTGTTCAGGGGCGGCAGGTAGCCTAGTGGTTCAAACATTGGGCCAGTAACCAAGAGGTTGCTAGATTGAATCCCAGAGCTGACAAGGTAAAAATCTGTCATTCTGCCCCTGAACAAGGCAGTTAACCCACTGTTCCTAGGCTGTCACAGTAAATAAGAATTTGTTCTTAACTGACTTGCGTAGTTAAACATTATATATATATATATATATATTTTTTTTTTAAGAAAGATTTTTACCTTGTCAGCTTGGGAATTCGATCCAGCAACTTTTCAGTTACTGGCCCAATGCTCTAACCACTAGGCTAAACCATATGCATGGTCAATATACCGTAAGTCTCTGCAACCTCTTCAGGGTATAATTATGATCTTTATGGGCTTTAGGGACTAAAAATATTATTTGAAGTTGCTGGGTGAAGTGTTTCTTTATGTTCTGTTGCCTCTTGTACAGCATTGGTGCACTGATAACGATGACCCCCTTTGCATTATGTAGGCTTGTTACATTTAACTCCAAGTACATCACTGGTAGGCTACATACTTTGAATATAACAGACTCATTAATTGGTAGAGGAGAACTAGTAACCATAAGCCTGGTGACCATCAAGACACCACGTGTTAGAAAGGGCCCGTGCATTAATTGCCCGAGACGTTTACCATATCTTGATTGCGCGCGAATTGTGCACAGGGTTGAGAGGTTATCGATATGCGGATACGATAGGCAGAAGCTACTCACACGTCTATTCTGTTCCATTTGATAGAGCTAATATAGTCAAATCATTCATCTCATTGGTTTGACTTTGTGGCACGTTGATTGCAGAAGGATAAGATAGCATACCTCATAAGCCTACCCTGCATACAGCCTTCCGTTCGCACCTGACTTAAGTCATGACACTCGAAATGAAATGTTAAATGCGGGAAAAGTTATTTCAGGGCTGAAATGTGATACACAAGAGCACTTGGCTGGTCAATTTATTGGCCCCAACCTTACCATCTCCCACCTACCAAGTAAAAGCAGACGATGAATCTGCTCGTATTCCCGATGTTGCTCCTTCAGAGTTAGATCGATATGTTTACTGACTTTCTTCGCCTGTTTTTTGACCTCCTCCGATAACTTTTTGTCCCTGTTTTTCTGTTTGCTGAGCGTTTTCTGCAGCAATTGCTGTCGCTGGCTGCGGTCTGCTCCCCCACCGCCCCCATTCTGTATGGGCATGCCGTCAGTCGTGTCCCCTCGACGGGCATCTACCGCAAATGGTTTGCCTTTACCAGGGCCCCTGCGGTGGCACAAACAACGACGGCAAGGTGACATGTCATTATATGCCTCTGTATCCTCGTGATCAAGGTCCTTAGAGCGTAACGGTATAGAGGTGTCCGCCGGCTGCTCGGTATCACCGGGTTCGTCAAGACTAGGACGCAGGCTATAGCACAGTCCCATTGTCGTGTTTGTTCCTTAGTAAAATGGAAACGAATAATTCAGATGAAAATAATAAAATTCCTCAAGAGATGATACCTGTCCTCCTGTACTCATTGTGGTATTTCCCCTGTCCTGTGATGTGTGTGGAATTCCAACTGGAGATGTTTTATAATCACGGTTCTGGACAATTTAGCATTTTGTCCCGTCTGTTAATGACAGTCAGCCCGTAATTGGATCCGCTGAGCTATAATAAGAACTAGAGACAGCCTCCAAGATGGCCGACCATTGTTTTCAAGTACTCTACTCATGGTCGCATACGGCGATTCGTGGGGGCTGACATCTTGCTAGTTCCGGTTTCGGGAGCCAATTAGTACATGCGCACTAGCACTGGAGCCAAGCCCAGTTAGAATTTAACGCCTGCAGGAGCAGGGACTGCATTACTGCGGGGTAGTGGATCCAGTGGTGTAGTGCTACATTTTAAAAAATGTAAATGATACCATCATTCCCTCAATCAAAGTTTGTACCTACAGATGTAGCCTATTGAACAACATGTCGTTATAGAACAGGGCTCTCCAACCTTGTTCCTGGAGAGCTACCCCACTCAGTACATGACGTCCATGGACATTATCAGATCCGTCCGTCGTGGCCGCTATTTCCCAAATTGGCCTATGTTTAATTCATCCGCTAACTTGCTTTGCTCATTGAAAACACGAGATCCATGAAATAACCATTTATTGCATTGCCTATATTGATTACATTATGGTGGCTTAATGGAAATATCCACAGTAAAATAATCTTAAAATAGTATTTATCTTGTTAAATTGTCAGATGTTCTGACAGGCAGAATATGACTGAAAACAACCTGTAATCTTGTGAGTGCACAATTTAAGAACAGAATTTATAACAATTTGAATTAGATATTTTAAACGCCATTTCTTCTTTGACAACGTTACTGCACAAGTTCTAGAGGGACACGCGATGTTGAGCCATTAGCACCATTTACTCCTCTTACCATCACACATTAGCCATGCAGCACAGCAACAACTTAAAAAAAATTGAGGACAAGCGAGTGTGGGGACTATGAGTACACATTTTTGTCCGAATATTTTTCTAAACATTTTGTAATCTGTTCAGGTCTTCTCTCTAGAATGCAGATGCTAGCTAGCTTTCTGGCTAGCTAATGTTACAACACAGACAGAAGTGGATAGCTAAATATCTAGACTAGATACAAGGCGTGAAAACAGCTAGCTGATTTGCTAACTATCTAATGTGCTGTATGGGTTAACTAACTTTCTAAATAGCTAGATTTAATAGTTTGTGAGGGGCATTAATAAGCCACTAAGAAGGGAGATGAGGACAATGAGTTGCAAATGTATTTACCTAGATAGCCACAGTTGAAAGCGGAAGTTTACATACACTTGAGCAAAATACATTTAAACTGTTTTTCAGAATTCCTGACATTTAATCCAAGTAAAAGATTCCCTGTTTTAGGTCAGTTGGGATCACCACTTTATTTTAAGAATGTGAAGTGTCAGAATAATAGTAGAGTGATCTATTTAGGCTTTTATTTATTTCATCACATTCCTAGTGGGTCAGAAGTTCACATACATTCAATTAGTATTTGGTAGCATTGCCTTTAAATTGTTTAACTTGTTTCAAACGTTTCAGGAAGCCTTCCATAAGCTTCCCACAATCATTTGGATGAATTTTGGCCCATCATCCTGACAGAGCTGGTGTAACAGAGTCAGGTTTGTAGGCCTCCTTGCTCGCACACGCTTTTTCAGTTCTGCCCACAAATCTTCTATAGGGTTGAGGTCAGGGCTTTGATGGCCCCTCCAATATCTTGACTTTGTGGTCCTTAAGCCATTTTGCCACAACTATGGATGTATGCTTGGGGTCATTGTCCATTTGGAAGACCCATTTGCGACCAAGCTTTAACTTCCTGACTGATGTCTTGAGATGTTACTTCAATATATCCACATCATTTTCCTACCTCATGATGCCATCTATTTTGTGAAGTGCACCAGTCCCTGCTGCAGCAAGGCACCCCCACAACATGATGCTGCCACCCTCATGCTTCACGGTTGGGATGGTGTTCTTCGGCTTGCAAGCCTCCCCCTTTTTCCTCCAAACAAAATGATGGTCATTAAGGCCAAACAGTTCCATTTTTGTTTCATCAGACCAGAGGACATTTCTCCAAAAAGTACGATCTTTATCCCTATGTACAGTTGCAAACCGTAGTCTGGCTTTTTTATGGAGGTTTTGGAGCAGTGACTTCTTCCTTGCTGAGTGGCCTTTCAGGTTAGGTTGATATAGGACTCGTTTTACTGTGGATATAGATACTTTTGTACCTGTTTCTTCCAGCACCAAAGTGCGTTCATCTCTAGGAGACAGAATGCGTCTCCTTCCTGAGCGGCATGATGGCTGCGTGGTCCCATGGTGTTTATACTTGCATACTATTGTTTGTACAGATGAACGTGGTACTTTCAGGCATTTGGAATATGCTCCCAAGGATGAACCAGACTTGTGGAGGTCTACATTTTTTTTTCTGAGGTCTTGGCTGATTTCTTTTAATTTTCCCATAATGTCAAGCAAAGAGGTACTGAGTTTGTAGGTAGGCCTTGAAATACATCCACAGGTACACCTCCAATTGACACATTATGTCAATTAGCCTATCAGAAGTTTCTAAAGCCATGACATAATTTTCTGTAATTTTCCAAGCTGTTTAAGGCACAGTCAATTTAGTGTATGTACATTTCTGACCCACTGGATTTGTGATACCGTGATTTATAAGTGAAATAATCTGTCTGTAAACAGTTGTTGGTAAAATTACGTGTGTCATTCACAAAGTAGATGTCCTAACCGACTTGCCAAAACTACACTTTGTTAACAAGACATTTGTGGAGTGGTTGAAAAACGAGTTTTAATGACTCCAACCTAAGTGTATTTAAACTTACGACTTCAACTGTAGCTACTGCTGGGGATTAGCTAATCATTGGTGTGTGCGCGTGTAGCTAGCTTTCATTAGCAAACATTTTTTTCTCTAGAAGCTAATGTTAGAGTTAGCTACTCTGGGTAACCTTAACTCCTAATAGGTAAACCATTTTCATTCCAAAACACTTATGTATCCACTGGGGGGGGGGGGGGGGGTATCTTTCAGGAAGATCAGATACATATCTAGATATGATACATGTTTATAAGAGGAAAAAACAATTCAATTTGGTTATATATCCTTCATCCTTAGACTGCGTTGGAGAGAACCTGTCAGGCTCAGAGGTTTGTACGTCCATGCAGAAGACAGTCATTATTTAATGCAGAATAGTACATTCTGATTTAAGGGAATATTCATTTTCTGTTTTGATTTTATCTGTATACATCGAACATAGAAATGTGAGATAATGTCTTGATGCTTTTTATAGTGGAGATCAAGTTTATAAATTGCCTGGCTGGGCTAATGATACAGTGGATTGCGCAGTCAGATTGAACAGAGTAAATAGGCATTTTAACGTCACAGATTATCTGTTGGTAATTTATGGAATAGACACCAGCTGGAATGCGGTTTTAACCAATCAGTATTCAGGATTAGACCCACCCGTTGTATAATCACATTCACTGTCATACTTGAGTAAAAGTAAAGATACATTAACAGAAAATGACAGAAAAGTGAAAGTCACCCAGTAAAATCCTACTTGAGTAAAAGTATTTCGTTTTAAGTATACACTACCGGTCAAAAGTTTTAGAACACATACCCATTCGAGGGTTTTTCTTTATTTTTTTTACTATTTTCTACATTGTAGAATAATAGTGAAGACATCAACACTATGAAATAACCCATATGGAATCATGTAGCAACCAAAAAAGTGTTAAACAAATCAAAAAGAAATCCTGTTCATTTCCTGGTTGCAGAAACATCTTGGTTTCGCCTGTAGCATGAGTTCTGGGGCACTCACGGTGAAAATCTTTGCAGTTCTGGAAACGTCAGAGTGTCTTCTATCTAGCTATCAATTCCATGCATAGTCGAGCATCTTTTTGTGACAAAATATTGCGCTTAAAACGGGAACGTCTTTTTATCCAAAAATGAAATAGCGCCCCCCTAAGCTCAAGAGCCCTATTTGGTAAAATACCAGGTCCATATTATGGCAAGAACAGATCAAATAAGCAAAGATAAACGACAGTCCATCATTACTTTAAGACATGAAGGTCAGTAAAGTTACTGAGTTACCTCTGTGTCACACCCTAGCCATAGAGAGGTTTTTATTCTCTATTTTGGTTAGGCCAGGGTGTGACTAGGGTTTGCATTCTAGTTTCTTTATTTCTATGTTTTCTATTTCTTTGTTTTTTGGCCAGTGTGGTTCCCAATCAGAGGCAGCTGTCTATCATTGTCTCTGATTGGGAATCATACTTAGGCAGTCCTTTTCCCTCTTTCATTTGTGGGTTCTTATTTTTCCCTGCAGAACATCACGTTCGTATTTTGTTTTGTTGTTGTCTGCGTTCTTTAAATCAATCAATAAATAAATAGAATGAACGCTGTGCTTTGGTCCACTTCTTCCCATGATGATCATGACACTCTGCTGCAGAGGATAAGACAACTATACAAAGAAAAGAAACCACTACTAAAGGACACCAATAAGAAGAAGAGACTTGCTTGGGCCAAGAAACACGAGCAATGGACATTTGACCGGTAGAAATTTGTCCTTTGGTCTGGAGTTCAAATTGGAGATTTCTGGATCCAACCGCCGTGTCTTTGTGAGACGCAGTGTGGGTGAACAGAGGATCTCTGCATGTGTTTTTCCCACCGTAAAGCATGGAGGAGAAGCTGTTATGGTGTGGTGTGCTTTGCTGGAGATACTCTCAGTGATCTATTTATAATTCAACCAGCATGGCTACCACAGCATTCTGCAGCGATACGTCTTCCCATCTGGTTTGCGCTTAGAACTATCATTTGTTTTTCAACAGGACAATGTCCCAACACATCCCCCGACCTCAACCAAATTGAGATGGTTTGGTGTAACGATCTTCATCTGAGGAACAGCTAAGATCGGACCAAAACGCAGCGTGGTAAGTGTCTATGTTAATTTAATATAACTGAACACGAAATACAAAATAAAGTGAAACAACGAAAATCGAAACAGTCCTGAAAGGTAACACAAAACAGAAAACAACTACCCACAAAACCCATGTGGGCAAGAGCTACCTAAGTACGGTTCTCAATCAGAGACAACGATAGACAGCTGTCCCTGATTGAGAACCATACCCGGCCAAAAACAACGACATACAAAAACATAGAAAAAATAACATAGAAGGCTTTTTATTCTCTATTTTGGTTAGGCCTGGGTGTGACTAGGGTGGGCATTCTGTTCTTTTTTTCTATGTTTTTGTATGTCGTTGATTTTGGCCGGGTATGGTCGCTGTGTCTTTAGATATTTTTGTCAGATGTCACTATGGAATACTGAAGTATAATTACAAGCATTTCATAAGTGTTAAATGATTTTATTCACAATTACATTAAGTTGATGCAAAGAGTTAATATTTGCAGTGTTGACCCTTCTTTTTCAAGATCTCTGCAATCCGCCCTGGCATGCTGTCAATTAACTTCTGGGCCACTGATGGAAGCCCATTCTTGCATAATCAATGCTTGAAGTTTGTCAGAATTTGTGGGTTTGTGTTTGTCCACCCGCCTCTTGAGGATTGACCACAAGTTCTCAATGGAATTAAGGTCTGGGGAGTTTCCTGGCCATGGACCCAAAATATCGATGTTTTGTTCCCCGAGCCACTTAGTTATCACTTTTGCCTTATGGCAAGGTGCTCCATCATGCTGGAAAAGGCATTGTTCGTCACCAAACTGTTCCTGGATGGTTGGGAGAGGTTGCTCTCTGAGGATGTGTTGGTACCATTCTTTATTCATGGCTGTTTGACATAGAAACATCAGATTCATGTGTTCTTAGGTAAAATTGTGAGTGAGCCCACTCCCTTGGCTTAGAAGCAACTCCACACATGAATGGTCTCAGGATGCTTTACTGTTGACATGACACAGGACTGATGGTAGCGCTCACCTTGTCTTCTCCGGACAAGCTTTTTTCCGGATGCTCCAAACAATCGGAAAGGGGATTCATCAAAGAAAATGTATTTACCCCAGTCCTCATCAGTCCAATCCCTGTACTTTTTGCAGAATATCAGTTTGTCCCTGATGTTTTTCCTGGAGAGAAGTTGCTTCTTTGCTGCCCTTCTTGACACCAGGCCATCCTCCAAAAGTCTTCACCTCACTGTACGTGCAGGTGCACTCACACCTGCCAGCTGCCATTCCTGAGCAAGCTCTGTACTGGTGGTGCCCCGGTCCCAGAGCTGAATCAACTTTAGGAGAGGGTCCTGGCTCTTGCTGGACTTTCTTGGAGCCCTGAAGCCTTCTTCACAACAATTGAACCGCTCTCCTTGAAGTTCTTGATGATCCGATAAATGGTTGATTTAGGTGCAATCTTACTGGCAGCAATATCCTTGCCTGTGAAGCCCTTTTGTGCAAAGCAATGATGACGGCACGTGTTTCTTTGAGGGTAACCATGGTTGACAGAGGAAGAACAATGATTCCAAGCACCACCCTCTTTTTGAAGCTTCCAGTCTGTTATTCAAACTCAATCAGCATGACAGAGTGATCTCCAGCCTTGTCCTCGTCAACACTCACACCAGTGTTAATGAGAGAATCACTGACATGATGTCAGCTGGTCCTTTTGTGGCAGGGCTGAAATGCAGTGGGATTAAAAGTCGACTTTGCTATTAATTGCAATTCATCTGATCACTCTTCATAACATTCTGGAGTATATGCAAATTGACATCATACAAACTGAGGCAGCAGACTTTGTGAAAATTAATATTTGTGTCATTCTCAACTTTTGGCCACGACTTTACAACATCAAATACAACACTGAATGGAATCCCCTCTGTTGCTATCTATTAGCAACAATTCACTTAATGGTGAGGCATGGAATAATACATTTTTGTATTTTTTCACACTGGTTGTTTGAAATATGAGTAGGTGATTTGAGTCATGCTTCTTCAGTAGTGGAATAAAAACAATTAGCACTCCTATGTTGTAAATAAATACTGTTTGTAAATACTGGAACATATGATTCTTAATAAAGTAGTTCATATACTCATTTTTTTATACGGTGTCCATGTGTATGGAAATTCCTTGAAATTACGTTTTCAAGTTTTTTGAAACAACGACCTGTTTTTTTTGTTTTTTTTTTATTTATTTTTTTTTACGAACGTAGGCGGAAATCTTTGTATTGTCTTTTCAACGGCATAAAAAAAACATGTATTTTCAAGGACATGACATGTACCTATTTCAATTACATAAAAAATATGCATTTTCGACTTTCTACCAAAATCAAACATCGATAGGATGTCGGGCATAGTCATCTTTTCAACATCTTTTTAATTACATTTTGCTAGGTGAGAACCTCCTGTAGGTTTTCACTCCAACCCCAGTTGTAACTAACCTGATTAATCTAATAAACCAGCTAATTATTAGAATCAGTTACACTAGATTAGGGTTGGACTTGGAATGAAAACCTACAGGATGGTAGCTTTGAAGCCAATTTATGCTTGATCCGTAAATGTGGTCAGAGGCATCGTCTGGATGGTGTGACGCGACGCCAAATTGAGCTACGTAACACCACTGCAAACTTCAGATTGACTATGCAGAGCCTTTTAAAGGTGCTGGATGATCAATCTGACATCTGCATTGGCTGTGCAGCATTATAGTGATATGGCCTCTGCAGAACTCGGGACATTCATACTTCTTGTGCTTCGTGGAGCAGAGCTGTTGTGAAGGAAGTTGTCAAGGAAGTGAGTTTGTGTTAATTCAGGACCTCCTGCCCTCACCTACAGTCAACCAGTCATGTCAATACGGAGCTATATGGAGCCCTCCACATTGTTACATTTGAGAGGCACACGGCCATGCAGTACAGAGCTTGATTTGGCCTCTGCGTGCCTCCAAAGGCTTCGAAATTGCGTCACACCCTCCATATGAAGCCTCCGACCACATTTCCAGATGAAGCATAAATTGGCTTTGAGTTGAAAACCCCTGCTGTAAAGGGCTCTACAGAAACAGCGTTGGACAGCCCTGCTTTAGAATTTGCATTAAATGCATCCTCCAATTGCAACGTCTGCCTGTGCCCACACATATTGTCTCAACAAGAAAATGGTCTATTTGTAATACCCTCAAACACCTAATTACGTACCTCATTTCAAAATAGACCTTAATCACCCTGTAAATCGTTTTACCGGGGGAAATGCATCTGCATGCCAATCATTTGATTGATCTCGATTAGTTTCATGGGAACAGCCTATGAATTTCCATCTTCATGAATTACTGTTTCGTGAGCCAATTAGAGCAGATGATGTTAACAAACTTTTAGCCTTTCTTGTATTTTTGTTTTAAATCAAAGCAGACATCATCGTAGTGGCAACAATCTGTTTTGGCGCATTATCTTTTTATTTTTCTACTATTCAGCTCCCGCTAAAGATCCTAAAATCTCATTCAAAATGAGGTGTTTTTTTGGTTTAACAATACGCTATAGGCCTACTAACTATGCTATTATATTCAGTTATGTAAAATACTCATTTTGTCGTTGTGAGACATTGATTCAGCTTTGATCTAACTTTACTAAACGAGCAGCATTGTGAGAAGTGATCATCTTCTATTTGTAGTAATAATAATAGGTGATGAGTAGGACTGTTAGGCTTAGGCAGCAGGTCTTGATGAGTGTTATTTTAAACCGTTGGAGCACCCTTCGGGGGTTCTGAAAGGACAATGTCAGGATTGCGCAATACAGATCCCTTTCCAGCAGTCATTGACCAAAAGCGCCCTCTTTAGCCTCATGGGTGGAATGTTATTCATATTTTTCCTGAATTTCATCATTAATAATGATTGTAAAAAATACAACTGATGCAAATCTGGTGTTTCTGTGTCAAACAGTTTTGTTATATTTCAGTCTTCTGTGATGTATATAAAGTGTAATATTGGGATGCAAACTCAACATTTGATCAATTTCAACTCTATATCTGACATGGTACAGGTGTCTTATTTTTGTAAAGTAGATTTGCTTAAGAATACCAAGAGTCACCGTTTGTGACCCTGATTTAGCCCACTGCAATAAAAGGTTATTAAAGAAGCTGAACCAACTTGTGGTGCTGAATGACAGCTCTGACATTCAACCAGTTCAGGAACAAACAACACTCATTTGCAGTAAAGTCTAATAGCTCTGTGTCTACATTGTACAGCTGTTTGTACACTAAAGATTGGAAATACATATAGCTTAATATCATTGCACTGTTTATGAGGAGAGCTTTATTTGCGAGTCGATATGTCTTTGTATTGTGTAGCTTACACAATGTATCATAAATAAATGTTGATTTGATTAGCTGGAACACATGGTTACAATACTACAAGCTCATAAAAAACAGAGAGGTGAACTATCAATTCATAGAATGTATTTGCATCGATGAAACATGCTATCAAATCAATTGACAAAGTAGTGAACAGAAATCAATGTAGAATTGTAGGAAATTTGTTTTGAAACAGCCGTCAAATTAACCTTTTGGTGTGGTGTAGTCATGCACATCAATAAACTAGAACCTAAAGGCATTATGACCTCCCAATTCACATTTCCAATTTCCCACCCTGACATGCCAAGCTAGAACGGGCCCTGCATCGCAACCAATAGCCAATGTAGACAAAGTATCCCAAGCAGGGCTACAGCAACTTCCACAGAGGGTCAGGCTCCCTCTGGTTTGGGTGTCCTTGGCAGAAACGAGTTGTCATTACCAAGTGGTCACATGGTTCTGGGTTCCACTGCTGAAGACATGGTCAACACACGGTGAATTAGGATATATTTTTTTCAATGTTCTGATTGGCCAAGGTGATGGGCCTCTGCAGTATACACAGGTAGCCTACATAGTTCTTCATAACAGGTAGCCTATATAGTTCTTCATAACAGGTAGCCTATATAGTTCTTCATAACAGGTAGCCTATATAGTTCTTCATAACAGGTAGCCTATATAGTTCTTCATAACAGGTAGCCTATATACACTGCTCAAAAAAAATAAAGGGAACACTAAAATAACACATCCTAGATCTGAATGAATTAAATATTCTTATTAAATACTTTTTTCTTTACATAGTTGAATGTGCTGACAACAGGTAGCCTATATAGTTCTTCATAGGTCCTACCACCACCAGAAAGAAGACAGGGAAGAAACCACCATTTACCTCTAGACTGCTATACATATTTATTTGGTTTGTCATTCTACTGTTCTTCATGGAATTTAAGTGGTAATTAAATATAATTTATTTTGAATGTATCAGAATACATTTTCCTGAAATAGTTTTACCAGCACCTTGTATTCTCAAATCAGGAAAAAAGTGAGGGAGTGCTGCCCCTCCACACTCCAGCAGCACTACACCCCTGTGTGGATACAAGGGGTCAGGGTTCTGGTCAGGAAGCATACTCTCCCATGTACCCAGACGAGACTGGCGGTACTGCACTTTAACGGACGCTGAGCCCAGAAAGACAATTCCAATAGAGAAGTCTATAAAGATTTTTTTTAAACTTTGTTATCACCTTTGTGCCAAAAATAACCCTAGAATGTTTCCATGAAGTGTCTTCGAGGTTGACCTTCTTTCCATTGATCACAGCGAAAGTTATTAATATTGTATATTCATGCTGTTACACGGATGAGCTTGTGTCACATACAATCACAGAAGGACAAACTGAGGAAATCATTGACTGGCTCTAGTCCGGGGACCTGCTCCGTCATGGTGCAGGATTCCTGAGATTGGAAGATGAAACTGGAAGACTGACTGTGAAGTGAATGGTTCCAAATAATGTCATTACGTCATGATATTCACTGACATTTGTATTTCATGCATGCCATGTATTGCTATTTCTGTTGATCCAATCTGAACTTAACTGAAAGGTCGCTAGTTCGAATCCTCGGGCCGACTAGGTGAAAAATCTGCCGATGTGCCCTTGAGCAAGGCTAATTGCTCCAATGAGTCCCACAGGATAAGAGCCTCTGCTAAATGACACAAATATAAATGAATTTGTTGGAGATGTTGGTCCTACATAATAGTTTGTGCCTGTTACATTTAAAAGCTGGTGCACCTCTTACCTCCAGACAGGTACATCGGAGCCCTGGTAGCCAGCAGGAGTCTCCAGGCCCTGTATGAGCTTCTTGTCAAGCCCCAGTCTCACCTAGTCAAGCTCGTCTCACCTAGTCAAGCCCCAGTCTCACGTAGTCAAGCCCCAGTCTCACCTAGTCAAGCCCCAGTCTCACCTAGTCAAGCCCCAGTCTCACCTAGTCAAGCCCGCTACAGCCCAAGCTTCTACCACAAGGTGCTGGCGTCGCTAGAGGCCAGAGTACAGGAGGAGAAGAGTCAGAACAGGGAGCTTCAGCTGGACATGCAGGAGGAAGAGGAGTGGTATGAGGATGAGAGATCTCTGGGGTGCGTGGCCATCGGCGTTGGGATGGAGGTGTCTGAACTACTGCCATTGGACAGGGATATGGTCACGCTCATATTGCTGTCAACTACAGACCGATCTGCTCCTACTTATACTGGTATCTTGTGTATATGTTATGTGTAAATAGTTCACTAAAGTTGTCTGCATTTTACTGGTCACCTACTGTTTTTTTTTTATTCTACACAAATACTGTATCATCAAGACCTCCAGTGGTGTCAGGCTACTTACTGACTGGTGCTGGTCTACTGTCCATCAGTTCACCTCCAGTGGTGTCAGGCTACTTACTGACTGGTGCTGGTCTACTGTCCATCAGTTCATCTCCAGTGGTGTCAGGCTACTTACTGACTGGTGCTGGTCTACTGTCCATCAGTTCACCTCCAGTGGTGTCAGGCTACTTATTGACTGGTGCTGGTCTACTGTCCATCAGTTCACCTCCAGTGGTGTCAGGCTACTTACTGACTGCTGTCGGTGTACTGTCCATCAGTTCACCTCCAGTGGTGTCAGGCTACATGCTGACTGGTGCTGGTCCACTGTTTATCAGTTCACCTACAGTGGTGTCAGGCTACTTACTGACTGCTGCCGGTGTACTGTCCATCAGTTCACCTCCAGTGGTGTCAGGCTACATGCTGACTGGTGCTGGTCCACTGTTCATCAGGTCACCTCCAGTGGTGTCAGGCTACTTACTGACTGCTGCTGGTGTACTGTCCATCAGTTCACCTCCAGTGGTGTCAGGCTACATGCTGTCTGGTGCTGGTCCACTGTTCATCAGTTCACCTCCAGTGGTATCAGGCTACATGCTGACTGCTGCCGGTGTACTGTCCATCAGTTCACCTCCAGTGGTGTCAGGCTACTTACTGACTGCTGCCGGTGTACTGTCCATCAGTTCACCTCCAGTGGTGTCAGGCTACATGCTGACTGGTGCTGGTCCACTGTTTATCAGTTCACCTCCAGTGGTGTCAGGCTACTTTCTGACTGCTGCTGGTCCACTGTCCATCAGTTCACCTCCAGTGGTGTCAGGCTACATGCTGACTGGTGCTGGTCCACTGTTCATCAGTTCACCTCCAGTGGTGTCAGGCTACATGCTGACTGGTGCTGGTCCACTGTCCATCAGTTCACCTCCAGTGGTGTCAGGCTACATGCTGACTGGTGCTGGTCCACTGTTTATCAGTTCACCTCCAGTGGTGTCAGGCTACTTACTGACTGCTGCTGGTGTACTGTCCATCAGTTCACCTCCAGTTGTGTCAGGCTACTTACTGACTGGTGCTGGTCTACTGTCCATCAGTTCATCTCCAGTGGTGTCAGGCTACTTACTGACTGGTGCTGGTCTACTGTCCATCAGTTCACCTCCAGTGGTGTCAGGCTACATGCTGACTGGTGCTGGTCGACTGTCCATCAATTCACCTCCAGTTGTGTCAGGCTACTTACTGACTGGTGCTGGTCTACTGTCCATCAGTTCACCTCCAGTGGTGTCAGGCTACATGTTGACTGGTGCTGGTCTACTGTCCATCAGTTCACCTCCAGTGGTGTCAGGCTACATACTGACTGGTGCTGGTCTACTGTCCATCAGTTCACCTCCAGTGGTGTCAGGCTACATGCTGACTGGTGCTGGGCCGCTGAATGAAACTTGATCAGGAGGACCACAATATGCATGTGCTACAGAGGAGAGAAGAGAGGACAGCAGAGACAGAAAGGAGAGGAGCGAGAGAGACAGGGGACATGATTTAACATCATGATTTGCCCAAAGACTGATGACATCCAAGAAAATACATTTGTAGAACATCCACCAGGTCTCTTCCATCACAGTGAGAGTGATTTTATTTGATGTGATGTATGGTTTCCTGTAAGGTTATGTCAACTAAACAATTCATACAATATCTTCTAACGCCTGATGACATCCAAGATGTTACATAGGCCTCAATGTCACAGCATATGTGTTTTGTATGCATTGTCTATGTCTATGTAAAAACCTTATGGCAAACTGTACAGCATGTAAAATGTCTTCAAAGGCCTGATGTAATCTTTGTATGGACTCACCCCGTATGAGTCTGCGTTGTGCAGGGAGATGAGGCCTCCTCTGACCTGAGCGTTGTCGTCATCCCAGTGCTCCAGGAGGGCAGCATCTCCTTCCAGTAGTTCCAGGATGCCCTTGTCTCTCTCCTTCACCATGCCCAGAGACATGTTACTGTCACAGTTCTTCTTGGTGAGGATACATACAGACAGATGAGTCATTCAAATGCACGAGAAGCATTTGAAGTAAAAAGTTATCATTATACATACTGCAGGCTACTGACTATAAAAATAAAAATAAACATCCTAGTAGCCATCAGTTAATCAAACGCAATTATTTTTGAAGAGTCTTTATGAAAGGCGGGAAGACTAACCTTGAGCTAATTACCCCTGGCTACAGCCTCAAAGAGAGGGGTGAAATCAGTTAGTTACGTTGACCGATGCCCCGTTTCTCACCCGCGGCTCAGCCACCTCACAGTGACAGTAGGAACAGACAACACAGGGACGCTAGAACACTGAACATGTCATTTACTCGATGTATTTAGTGCAAAACTAAATTCAATGATAAAAGATGTATTCAATCAATGCAGAACTAAAGCCAACTCAAAGACAGTGTGGCCAGACAGACAGACACACTCAATGTCCAATAACTCGTCCCTCTGTCATGTTGAAAAGTTATGTTGCAGCTGTGACATTCACACCTGGATCCATACAGAAAGTAGTCCTGCAGGTGTCCACACAGGTGGTTATCTGAGCATTTTAAAGAAATGCTGAAATCAATGGCCTGTCTCGGTTTGAAGCCCACTCACCATGTCAAGGTACAGGCCATGAGTGTGTTATTATTAGACAATGTTATTTAAGAGTGTTTTGTTCTAAGACAATGTTCGTTAAGTTTGTGTTGCTGTTACACAATGTTAGTTAAGAGTGGGCTGTTATCAGACAATGTTAGTTAAGAGTGGGCTGTTATCAGACAATGTTAGTTAAGAGTGGGCTGTTATCAGACAATGTTAGTTAAGAGTGGGCTGTTATCAGACAATGTTAGTTAAGAGTGGGCTGTTATCAGACAATGTTAGTTAAGAGTGGGCTGTTATCAGACAATGTTAGTTAAGAGTGGGTTGTTATCAGACAATGTTAGTTAAGAGTGGGCTGTTATAAGACAATGTTAGTTAAGAGTGGGCTGTTATCAGACAATGTTAGTTAAGAGTGGGCTGTTATCAGACAATGTTAGTTAAGAGTGTATTGTTATCAGACAATGTTAGTTAAGAGTGTATTGTTATCAGACAATGTTAGTTAAGAGTGTATTGTTATCAGACAATGTTAGTTAAGAGTGTATTGTTATCAGACAATGTTAGTTAAGAGTGTGTTGTTATTAGACAATGTTAGTTAAGAGTGTATTGTTATCAGACAATGTTAGTTAAGAGTGTGTTGTTATCAAACAATGTTAGTTAAGAGTGTATTGTTATCAGACAATGTTAGTTAAGAGTGTGCTGTTATAAGACAATGTTAGTTAAGAGTGTATTGTTATAAGACAATGTTAGTTAAGAGTGTATTGTTATCAGACAATGTTAGTTAAGAGTGGGCTGTTATCAGACAATGTTAGTTAAGAGTGGGTTATTAGTAAAGACAATGTTAGCTAAGAGTGTGTTGTTATTAGACAATGTTAGCTAAGAGTGTGTTGTTATTAGACAATGTTAGCTAAGAGTGTGTTGTTATCAGACAATGTTAGTTAAGAGTGGGCTGTTATCAGACAATGTTAGTTAAGAGTGGGCTGTTATCAGACAATGTTAGTTAAGAGTGGGCTGTTATAAGACAATGTTAGTTAAGAGTGGGCTGTTATAAGACAATGTTAGTTAAGAGTGTATTGTTATCAGACAATGTTAGTTAAGAGTGTATTGTTATCAGAAAATGTTAGTTAAGAGTGTATTGTTATCAGACAATGTTAGTTAAGAGTGTGTTGTTATTAGACAATGTTAGTTAAGAGTGTGTTGTTATCAAACAATGTTAGTTAAGAGTGTATTGTTATCAGACAATGTTAGTTAAGAGTGTGCTGTTATAAGACAATGTTAGTTAAGAGTGGGTTATTAGTAAAGACAATGTTAGCTAAGAGTGTGTTGTTATTAGACAATGTTAGCTAAGAGTGTGTTGTTATTAGACAATGTTAGCTAAGAGTGTGTTGTTATTAGACAATGTTAGCTAAGAGTGTGTTGTTATTAGACAATGTTAGCTAAGAGTATCACGTCTATTTCTGCTCCTTCTGCACCGACATCACCGGAATTCTACCCACCGGTCCTGGTACTCATCATTACGATTCACCCCTGGACCTCATTACCTCCCCTTTATAGGTCCCTTCCTTTTGGTAATTTCTCAGTTGGTATTGATCCTGTGTTCATGCTATCTCGCTTCTGTTACGTTGTCTTGTTTTATCTTTGTCTTTCATTAAACGTTTCACTTGCACCTGCTTCTCTACTCACAGCGTCATCGTTACAAAGAGTGGGTTATTAGTAAACACAATGTTAGTTAAGAGTGTTGTTAGTAGACAAAGACAATGTTAGTTAAGAGCATAGTAGATGTGTCACGTTCTGACCTTAGTTCTTTTGTTATGTCTTTGTTTTAGGTTGGTCAGGGTGTGAGTTGGGGTGGGTTGTCTATGTTTGTTTTTCTATGTTGTGTTTTGCGTTTGGCCTGGTATGGTTCTCAATCAGAGGCAGGTGTCGTTAGTTGTCTCTGATTGAGAATCATACTTAGGTAGCCTTTTCCCACCTGTGTTTTTGTGGGTGATTGTTTTCTGTCTTTGTGTATATCACCAGACAGGACTGTTTCGTTTCGTGTCATTCGCTTTGTTATTTTTGTTTTAGTGTTCTGTGTTGAATAAATTCATCATGAACACGTACCACGCTGCGCATTGGTCTTCCGATCCTTCCTACTACTCTTCCTCGTCAGAGGAAGACAACCGTTACAAGATGCGGTAAAGGGGTCAGTGGAACGGCAGGATGCCGTCATTGGCTCACATTCAACAACTATAAAGGCAGGATGCCGTCATTGGCTCACATTCAACAACTATAATGGCAGGATGCCGTCATTGGCCCACATTCAACAACTATAAAGGCAGGATGCCGTCATTGGCTCACATTCAACAACTATAAAGGCAGGATGCCGTCATTGGCTCACATTCAACAACTATAATGGCAGGATGCCGTCATTGGCTCACATTCAACAACTATAAAGGCAGGATGCCGTCATTGGCTCACATTCAACAACTATAATGGCAGGATGCCGTCATTGGCTCACATTCAACAACTATAAAGGAAGGATGCCGTCATTGGCTCACATTCAACAACTATAATGTAATAAAGTGGATATTAGTCAAATCCGTCATGCTTTATGTATAGCAACAGGCCCACAATGTGGTTACTGAAGTCAGAGTTGGATATATTTGGCTGTTTTGAATGCATTTATAAATTGTCCTTAGAAATCAGGCTGAGAAGCTAGTATACAAAACAAATCAATGGTGGTAAATGAGGAGTTTTTAACTGTAAACAGTTGATTGGTGATGATGACTTTAACATAGATTGATGTTGACAAGCATTATACTCATTGTTACTCCAATTTGTATGTCAACATATAGTGAACATTTCCATTGCTTTGAGACCAACCAGTAAAGGATGGATAAAGGTAACTCTCTACATGTTTATATTTACAGTTAGTTTAGAAGCATATTTACACTGGAAGCAGGCACGCACACACTCACTCACACACACATTTGTACTTGTTTTTTATTTAACTAGGAAAGTCAGTTAAGAATAAATAGACACAGACACACTAAAGAAAATAAACATTTTATTTCAACCATGTTATGAGAACATTACTGAAATACCTGCAAATATGTTGTTAGACTCAAGTATAAGGAATCCAGCACCTTGAACGAGCAGGTCCCAGTAGAGAGTGTGTGAGTGATTTCTGTAGTTTCTCCTTCTGTGATTGCATGTGACACAAGCTCATCCACTTAACAGCATGAATATAAAACGTAAATAACATTGGCTGTGAGCGTTGGAAAGAAAATCGACCTCGAAGTCAATTCATGGAAAATTCTATGATATTTTTGGTACAAAGTGATTTTCAGACTTCTCTATGGAAATTGTCTTTCTGAGCTCAGCGTCTGTTAAAGTGCAGTACTGTCAGTCTCCTCTAGGTACATGGGATGGTGTGCTTCCTAACCAGAATCTTGGCCACTTGGTTGGATCACCTGATTGTAATTGCCGACGTTGTTGCCACTGTAAATAAATACATAGCACAACCCAAAGAATACACAAGGGAGAGTGTGGGCGGATCACTTTTGTCAAGTCGGTGACCAAGGGTGTTGCATTATGGGGATAAAGATGGTCCGACTTGCTCCTACATGTGGACCAGTGGAAGCTGCTGAGGGGAGAACGGCTCATAATAATGGCTGGAATCGAGTAAATGGAATGGTATCAAAAACATGGTTTTCATTGGCTTGATACCATTCCGTCCATTGTACTCCATTCCAGCCATTATACTCCATTCCAGTCATTATTATGAGCCGTTCTCCCCTCAGCAGCCTCCACTGATGTGGACTGCATGCACTTTACAACAACCATGTGACCAAAGGTCATGAAGTTTCATCTGCAGTTTACTTACATTTTCTGCAGTTGCTCCTCACCTGCTGCAACTTGCAGCCATAGCCTGCATTGAGCGAGGCACTATTTGTTAACTAATCATTTGAATGTTTGTTTGACCCACAGGAACAGGAAGACGTGAATGAAATAGGAAGCAACTTTGCCGCGATCAAAGATGATCTATTATATTGCCATTATAACCGAGTGACCGCTCTAAAAATGGAAATACATGTCATCAATGATTGAAGGCAGGTGGGCGGAGGAGAGATCAGGAGGAACCACTCTAGCCAATGAGAGGGCACATAAGCATGTGAACAACAAGCACAGCTAACATGTTTTTCTCAAAGTTGCCGGAAAGCCATGTGCATCCAGTTATATCAGTACATGTGTGCCAGCCTAAACATTACGAAACTTCTATTCGATCAAATAAGCCTCACGTAATTCAACACTCTCTCATAGACCTCCATACAATACAGAGCTTATCTCACGTGGACAGATAATGGGTGGAGTAAATTCTCTCGCTTCACCTCTTCCTCTCTGCAGCGATTCATATGTATAAAGTGGATATGTACAAATGAATGTGATATTTGAGTCTCTCTCTCTCTCTCTCCCCAACTGAAATATTTACAGATTGTGTGATATGGGGATTGAAGGCATGTTTAGTTTGACATTAAAAATAACTTTTATTAACAATGACAACACTGCCATGTTGCACTGAGCCTTACTGTTGGAAAACCACATCAGTGTCTGACTTTCGTCTGTAGCAGATGCACCTCCCCCGACTTCACTTCTCAGCTTATGTCTACAGTCGATTGCTTCAGCCTTACCACTCAAACGCAGCGTGTGTGTGCGTCCCCCTCAGGTGTGAGGCGTCAGTGTTAAAAGAAAGATAGTCTATTATAGTGACAAGATAGTGAAGTGACAATGGAAATGCATGTCCTCAAAGATGGAAGGCAGATGGGAGGAGGCGAGATCAGGTGGGACCATTCTATCCAACGAGAGGGCAGATACGTGTGTCAACAGGCCATAGAGCTAGGTAGAAGACTCATCTTTGTATCTGTGCCATGGTTTTCGTTAGCCAGTAATTGCTGGCTTCTGGCCAATAACAAAATTGCAAAGCCGATAAATAGAATTGTCAGGGCAAAGGAAAAAATACCATTGCGAAATAATGCTTTTTAGCCTATTCATTAATGTAAATACCAGTCGATGTAAATACATTTGAACGGTCATGCATCGTTTTGTGAAATTAAATTGGGGGTGTGTATATTCGTTATGTATCTTATTTACCACAGGCCTACAACATACATATACAGAGCCTTGGAGAGAGAATCTGTCTGTCAGCTCAATAGCTGCTGCCACAGCTCCTCAAATAGCACTTTCTTTGCACCTGGAGTGAAAAGTGATTTTATAAGCCCAATCTTTGTGCAAAAATTATACATGTAATTGCTTGTTTTGATGGCCATAAAAAGAGCTACTATTTTTATTTCTCAACTGGTAATTGAAGCATGCTTCCCCATTTGCCATTCAAATGCATAGGCAACGGAGGGCAGGCTTCATCAACGCGTCACACACCACTTTGCAATAAGCTGCCTTGCAAAAGCATTCAACCTCCCATTTTTTCCTATTTTGTTGCATTACAACCTGTAATTTAAATGATTTTTATTTGGATTTCATGTAATGGACATACACAAAATAGTCCAAATTTGTGAAGTGATTTTATTTTTTAAATCACTAAAAAAAATGGTTAAAGTGGTGCGTGCATATGTATTCACACCCTTTGCTATGAACCCCCTAAATAAGATCTGGTGCAACCAATTTCCTTCAGAAGTCACATAATTAGTTAAACAAAGTCCACCTGTGTGCAATCTAAGTGTCACATGATCTGTCACATGCTCTCAGTATATATACACCTGTTCTGAAAGGCTCCAGAGTCTGCAACACCACTAAGCAAGGGGCAGCACCAAGCAAGCTGCACCATAAAGACCAAGGAGCTCTCCAAACAGGCCAGGACAAAGTTGTGGAGAAGTACAGATCAGGGTTGGGTTATAAAAGAATATTCAAAACTTTGAACAACCCACGGAGCACCATTAAATCCATTATTAAAACATGGAAAGAATATGGCACCACAACAAACCTGCCAAGAGAGGGCCGCCCACCAAAACTCACAGACCAGGCAAGGAGGGTATTAATCAGAGAGGCAACAAAGAGACCAAAGATAACCTGATTGGAGTATCTGTCCATAGGACGACCACTTTAAGCCGTACACTCCACAGAGCTGGGCTTTACGGAAGTGACCAGAAACAATACGTTGCTTAAAGAAAAAAATGAGCAAGCACGTTTGGTGTTCACCAAAATGCATGTGGGAGACTCCCCAAACATATGGAAGAAGGTACTCTGGTCAGATGAGACTAAAATTTAGCTTTTTGGCCATCAATGAAAACTTTGTCTGGCGCAAACCCAACACCTCTCATCACCCCGAGAACACCATGTTTTTATCAGCAGGGACTGGGAAACTGGTCGGAGTTGAAGGAACAATGGATGGCGCTAAATACAGGGACATTCCAAAGCCACAATCCTAGTCATATTAGCAACCCATGCTAGTTGTTGCATCTTTAAATCTCCCCTCTTTCGATATTTTTATCTCTGTCACATGAAACCGCTCGCATGTATGGTGCACTTTTGACAATGGTGCTTTCCCACTAATTTCGTAATGGAATGAACATTCATGAGTAGCCTACTGTCTTCTGTGCATTGCTACGTTTATAATGTAAAGTAATAATAGTTTATCTTAAGCTAAACATTCTGATCTGTTGCATCAGACTCATTGCTTTTAACTTATTTTGTTTGCGTCGCCTAGGCCTACTGGTTGTATGAATTTGGGATCTATCATCCCACAACTGTCCCAGAGTCTGTTTGGAATAGACTATTTCTTTCTCGACAAGCTGACCAATAGAATATGATAATTTTTCTACTATAGGGGGATAGTAGATTGACATAGGCTAGTGATTTTGCGGTTCGTCACTCGTCTTGTTGGCTGAGGAAAAGCACATGTGGACAGTTATTCTAGCATCTTCAAAGTGTGCATCGGAATTCAGTAAGAGGGATGCAGGACGTTGCATCCTCGACTTGCATGTTCTGTTAAGAGGAATTACCATAAAATACATGTAATTTCTGTCCTTCTGAGCACCATTGGTGGAAGCCCTAATCAGGTCAATGCATATGGGTTGTACATTTCTAAAATATCCAGTAAATAAAACTGTTCTTCTTCATTGATTGCTTCCAACTCATAGGAATCTCCACCCAGTTCACTAATTTAACATGTTTGAAGCCCTCCATGGCAATGCTAACATGGGTTATATCTGAGTCCTCTATCTATCTCTATGACAACAGGGTTGCCACGTGCTTCCATGTATATCAGTGCATGCGTAACAACCTAACCATTACGAAACTTCTATTCAATCAAATTATCTAAATTTAACACTCCCTCGTTGACCTCCAAACAAAAATACAATTATTTATAACTTGTTATTTGTATGAGCCCATATTACCTTTTTCTAAACCTAGTCATAGGCCCATATAATAGAACAGACTAGATACTTTACTGCCCATTTTTCAATGGGAATTAATAATTTTGCTGTCACAATACTCAACCTCACACACACAGCAATAAGGCAGTAGAAATTGTAGTGCCTAGGTCATTTGTTTAAGGGCACAATGGCAGTGATTGGTGGGCTATCTTGGATGAGAGATCATCAGCTTTCCTGTTGCCTGTTTAGTTTCCATTTGTACCTGTCCCAGAGGTGAAAATCTGAAAAAAGCTGTTGTTTAACACGTTATGAGATGATATAAAGACAGTATGGCTGTCATACATGGTTATGACAAATCACACAATATATACAGTACCAGCCAAAAGCTTGGACACATCTACTCATTCAAAGGTTTTTCTTTATCTTTACTATTTTCTACATTGTAGAATAATAGTGAAGACATCAAAACTATGAAATAACACATGGAATCACGTAGTAACCAAAGAAAGTGTTAAACAAATCAAAACGTATTTTATTTTTGAGATTCTTCAAAGCCTTGATGACAGCTTTGCACATTCTTGGCATTCTCTCAACCAACTTCACCTGGAATGTTTTTCCAACAGTCTTGAAGGAGTTCCCACATATGCTGAGCACTTGTTGGCTGCTTTTCCTTCACTCTGCGGTCCAACTCATCCTAAACCATCTCAATTGAGTTGGGGTCGAGTGATTGTGGAGGCCAGGTCATCTGATGCAGCAATCCATCACTCTCCTTCTTGGTCAAATAGCCCTTACACAGCATGGAGGTGTGTTGGGTCATTATCCTGTTAAAAAAAACAAATGATAGTTCTACTAAGCGCAAACCAGATGGGAAGACGTACCGCTGCAGAATGCTGTGGTAGCCATGCTGGTTATGTTTGCCTTGAATTCTAAATAAATCACTGACGTTGTCACCAGCAAAGCACCATCACACCTACTTCTCCATGCTACACGGTGGGAACCACACATGCGGAGATCATATGTTCACCTACTCTGAGTCTCACAAAGACACGGCGGTTGGAACTAAAAATCTCACATTTGGACTCCAGACCAAAGGACCGATTTCCACCGGTCTAATGTCCATTGCTCATGTTTCTTGGCCCAAGCAAGACTCTTCTTATTATTGGTGTCATTTAGTAGTGGTTTTTGCATCAGCAATTTGACCATGAAGGCCTGATTCACACAGTCTCCTGAATGGTTGATGTCTGTAACTTGAACTCTGAAGCATTTATTTGGGCTACAATTTCTGAGGCTGGTAACTCTAATGAACTTATCCTCTGCAGCAGAGGTAACTCTGGGCCTTCCATTTCTGTGGTGATCCTAATGAGAGCCAGTTTCAACATAGCGCTTGATGGTTTTGCGACTCCACTTGAAGAGAAACCTTCAGATTTCTTGACATTTTCTGGATTGACTGACTTTCATGGACTGTCGTTTCTCTTTGCTCATTTGAGCTGTTCTTGCCATAATATGGACCTGGTATTTTACCAAATAGGGCTACCTTCTGTGTACCACCCCTACCTTGTCACAACACAACTGATTGGCTCAACCCCATTAAGAAGGAAAGAAATTCCATAAATTAACTTTCAACAAATCTGTTAATTGAAATGCATTCCAGGTGACTACATCATCAAGCTGGTTGAGAGAATGCCAAGAGTGTGCGAATCTGTCATCGAGGTAAAGGTTGGCTACTTTGAAGAATCTAAAATCTAAAATATATTTGGATTAGTTTAACACTTGGTTACTATATGATTCCATTTGTGTTATTTCATAGTATTGATGTCTTCACTATTATTTTACAATGTAGAATATAGTCAAATAAAGAAAACCCCTGGAATGAGGAGGTGTGTCCAAACCCCTGGAATGAGTAGGTGTGTCCAAACCCCTGGAATGAGGAGGTGTGTCCAAACTTTAGACTGATACTGTATCACAGCATCATAATGCATTATACAGTAAAATGTTACCAGAAAACTAAAATGGCACTACAAATAAGAGTCTAGATTCCTGTGTAGACCTGCAACAACCCTACA
The DNA here is from genome assembly GCF_002021735.2 of Oncorhynchus kisutch. Classification (NCBI taxonomy): domain Eukaryota; kingdom Metazoa; phylum Chordata; class Actinopteri; order Salmoniformes; family Salmonidae; genus Oncorhynchus; species Oncorhynchus kisutch. Next base: position 74,664,098 of record NC_034191.2, read on the forward strand.
GCAGCAAATGACCAAATGTTCACCCCCAGCCCAGCATGGGCTGTCAGCCTTGAATGGTGATCTAAACGTTTATTGGGCAGTTCATAAATGAAGCCTATTTGATACCACAGGGCTGAAGTAGGCTGACTGGTCATTGTAGTGGTAATAACATTGTGTCAGCAACTAACTAATGATAGGTGTTGAATGCATGACCTGGCTATGAACTTTACTCGGAAGAGATATCGATAACGTTATGGCTAGTCGACTACCTTGACTTTTTAGTGTGTGCAGCGTGGCTGGTTGTGTAACGCAGGGCAGGCTTTGTGCAGGTGGAGATTGTCTGACAAGTAGGGAAACTTGAACTCGCAAATATTGGCTTTGTCCAGAAGAGGTGTGACACCCACAGCTCTGAGAATACATGAAGTACTACTCAGCATGTCTGTGTAGAAATGGGGAAAGTATACTGCCTCTACCTCACAGTTCAACCAAGGTGTATGAATTGAAGAATAAACTGAAGGTTCAAAAGATTCGGAAAATTGAAGTATAATATGAAGTGAACTAAAAACGTTTTGGTATAAAGACTTAATCATTGATGTCTTTGGATATAACATTTCTAAGCACTCAAAACTGAGTCAGTGGTTGGAACCAATGAATATTGGTATATTCCACATAAGACGAGGGATGTTATGCACCCCAAAATCAGAGGGGGACCAAAGTATGTGAGGATGGCTGGGGGGTGGTCCACAGGGGGGCTATGCCTCCCCTCCATAAATTGGAGAACTTAGCTTTTTTCAAACACCTGAAACAGATTTGTCCTGCAATCTAGAGCCATCATTATTCTGCTTAATTCTATGTAAAAACAATTAGATATATATGTAATTCTGCATATCTAAGCATATCTCTTGATCTCTCTATATCCTCCTGATTGGTGGTTCTTTTGTTAATGAAACTAAATGTGCTTCTCTGCATCATCACAAAAACCTGGGTAAAAGATTGAAAGGAATGTGAGTCTTATTCAGTATTTAATTATTGCTTGCTTTTCTAAAGTCTACCAACCTTAGCATGCTAAGATAGTTAGACAAGCTAACTACTCTAACTTTATCGCCTGAAATGGCTTCTATGTAGCTAGTTATGAGGTTGGGAGACTGTGAACCTATATGGAACCTATCCAAAGCCAACTTCATAAAACTGCGAAGTGGCTAGTAGCATTACAGAGTCCTTTTATTTTTCCCCCAGTTTTTTTTTACAGGACAAATCTAAGGGAGCAAGGCACGCCTCTGCATAGGGCCGTACATTTATTGGGGGTGTTTTACCAGAACATTATGGTATGACATGATATACTGTCTTTGGATATCTTGAGTTCTCAGAAAGAGTCCATGGGGCCATAGCTTCCTTATCAAGACAGTACCATGAATATACATTATTGAGTCCCGTTGATTGGTAACCATGAATCATATCTTGGAAAAGGAACACTGTTTTATGGATGGGCCAGTGCAGAGAGCGTGGTGTGTCACAAAAGTACAAAGTTCCCCTGGAATGGCTATTCTGTGTCTGTGGTGAAGCAATCACTGGTGCATGTTCTAATCTAAACGATGTCTTGTGGAGACATTTCATAAATGCAAGAGTTCTGAAAGTCAAAGAATACTTATTTTTGTTCAAATGGAAACAAAGCGTGAGTATTGAATTGAATGTAATGGAGGACAAATAAATATAAACTAATGTGAACAAATATGAATAATTATTTAGGTGAGTTTACCCTAGCCTGGTTACCAGTCTGTTACTGCTCTCTTGCCAACTCTGGGACCAGGCTACAGACAGATCTGGGACCAGGCTACTGACAGATCTGGGACCAGGCTACAGACAGATCTGGGACCAGGCTACAGACAGATCTGGGACCAGGCTACAGACAGATCTGGGACCAGGCTACAGACAGATCTGGGACAATGCTACGTTCAATACCAAACAGTTAATTTAGCCTCACTTCCAACGCATGTATCAACTGGTAACCACCACAATACCTTCAGCTACATATCCACATGGCGGCAGCACCACCACAGCTACAGATCATGCACTGAGTGGACAAAACATTAGGAACACGTCCCTAATCTCCAGTTGCACCCCCATTTGCCCTCAGAACAACCTCAATTCGTCCGGGCATAGACTCTACAAGGTGTGGAAAGCGTTCCACAGGGATGCTGGCCCATGTTGACTCCAATGCTTTGTGTCCAGTTGGCTGGATGTCCTTTGGGTGGTGGACCATTCCTGATTCACACGGGAAACTGTTGAGCGTGAAAAACTCAGCAGCCCTGCAGTTCTTGACACACTCAAACCGGTGCGCCTGGCACCTGGTACCATACCCTGTTCAAAGTGACTTCAATATGTTGTCTTGCCCATTCACCCTCTGAATGACACACATACACAATCCATGTCTCAGTTGTCTCAAGGCTTAAAACTCCTTATTTAACCGGTCTCCTCCCCTTCATCTACTCTGATTGAAGGGGATTTAACAAGTGACATCAATAAAGGATCAAAGCATTCACCTGGTCAGTCTATGTCATGAAAAGAGAATTTTTGTACACTCAGTGTAGATTACCTCCGAGCATTATCATCAACTCACACACAATTCAGCCCAGCATGCACTGCAGCATTTACGTAGACCTAGTGGTAGGCCCACACATACTTTATGAATAAAAAATATAATTAATAATAGAGTAAATGTTTTCTCACACACTTTCCATCATGTTAAATATTTTATTTGATAAATAAATCATAAATTATTAACATGATATAATAATAGCAATCATATTAGGCTAATATATTATACAGCACTGTAATTGACTTGTGGAGCTGGAACTGTGCTGACTGACACCATTGAGAATGTGTTTATGGTAACACTTGGCACTATGCAAAGTGTTGTCAAATCAACAACCACAGCTTGAAGCTGGATGCATTGGTTAATGGACATTTTGTATGTGACAGGTGGAAGTTTGCCTATTCAAATGAAGCCCATATGAAGTCATTTAACTATGCAATGGTGTTGACATAGAGCAAGTTGGCAGGTGTTCTCTTGAAGAGTGCAAGGTGTTGTAATGGTCACATAGGAAATTGCTGGTTTAAACAAAAAGAGAAGGCAAAGGATTTGCATACAGCCTAGGTCTTTAGAGACCTGTTTCAGTTCATTTATGTGTGTGTGTGTGTGTGTGTGTGTGTGTGTGTGTGTGTGTGTGTGTGTGTGTGTGTGTGTGTGTGTGTGTGTGTGTGTGTGTGTGTGTGTGTGTGTGTGTGTGTGTGTGTGTGTGTGTGTGTGTGTGTGTGTGTGTGTGTGTGTGTGTGTGTGTGTGTGTGTGAATGGAATAGTTGCGTTAGAAGGGAGATACATCCGTTTAAGCGATATCCCATTGCAGATAAGGAGCGCTGTAGGTTTACCCTGTAAAGCGTCCTGCCTTGATCGGGTCAATAATGTTGCCTTTTCCCTCCCCGCAGCCTATGTTCATGTGTCATCCAGTGGTTCACTCAGTCTCACGCGTGATTACCCGATTTAGTAGCATCATCATCTAAACAGACAATGCCGGCCCACCCATCCCATCCATCCAGTCATGTTCAACCCCGGCAGCGTCCATGGTATGGTTCGATTGCCTCACCACCGCTGCTAGAAGCGCGCCCACGCTGGCGTGCGCCATGATTGGCCGCAGTCCCTGTCGATCATTTTAGCATCCCCCTACCGCCCCTCTGCCCTGCACGTCTGTGGTGGCATCACAGAGCACAGACCGGCATATATGACATACCATAATTCGTGGGGTTTGTGGATGCATGCCAGAGCGAGCTAAAAGCAGATTCTGAGATACCCTGGACAGCGCACATTCTGTCTCCTCGAGCCCACCTCTCTCTCTCCAGGGTAACGTGCCTCACAATCTCAACGCTATTTGACCTTCGCGGTACAAATTACAGTGCTTTCTACATCCAGCAAAAAGAGATGGTAAGCACACTACACATATCCGCTATACTGTCGGCATTTTGTATGGGCGTCAACTGATGTTTGACACAGGTGACAACACGATCGAAGGGAGATAGACTACCTCTTGGGGAAATAGCTCTGATTCGTGTGATTGTCTGAATTTTCATTGAATTATTGGAAGTCTTGTGTCAGCCTTGAATTAGAGGCACTATCAGTGTTTTTATACTTGGGAAAGTTAAGTAACAGCAAGGAATGTGCAACTGATGATGGTCAGGCGATGGGAAAGTGCAAATTGCAAACTCAATAGATATTGAATTGTTACGGAATTGATTTTGTTCACTGCAGAAGGCTAAACATAGAAATATATATTATCCTATATTGTAGCATGTTATTGCATGGTGCATAGATCATATGCATATTAATAATACATGTATTACTATGTGCAGTGTGCACACTACGATAAAACATAGTGCTGCGCTATTAACCCGGTTCATTTTAATTGACCAATGTAGGTTACATTATTTGAATCTCATGTCTTTCTTTTTTTCTTTCTGTGCACTCATTGCACAGTTTCTCTAGATCAAGCAAGAACTTTGCGATGTTGTAGGGAGTTGTAGTTTCTAACAGGCTAATATTCTACATAGTTTATTGCAGAAAACGTGGTAATTACCTACAATGATCATAATCCATTGTGTGCCTACTTATCTGGTCTGTGTTTCTTTTAGCCTGCTACATAAAAGAAACAAGAATGAGCCATCAAGAGGGATAGAGAGCAGTTGCATCGCAAGGTATCTCTACCTGAAAATACATGATCTAAGTGACTGATAGTTGGTATTCAGCAGTCATAAAAGTATGCCTTATTTACTATGAAGAACTACTAAAATAGTGATTTTGTCAGACAGCATAGGCAGCAGTTGTATAGAGATGAGATGATGAATATACACAACAACTGAAATATTTTATTAAATAAAGTAATAAATTATGTCTAATAAGTGATAAGCAGTAATGGGCAGTCACTACCCTCATGGGACTTTTATTAATTGTTTTATTCTGTGTTGTTACAGCATTCAACTCAGATAATGCATAGTGCATTTATAAAAAAAATGTATAATCGAAACCGAAATCGAAACTGTCATTATTTTAAAAAATTATTGAACCGACCTCAAAAAGCACTAATCGCTCAGCACCATTTAATACCTACAGTATTCAACCTTTTATTTTTTTCAAAGTCTATAGAGACGTTTTTTTTACTTCGTCAATACCTTGCAATGTCTGGCTTGTTGGTCCCTTTTAGTAGAGTGCTTGTGTCAGCAAGAACCAATTCTGTTCTTTAAAGAGGAAATCTGCAGTTGAAACAATAACAAAACAAGCTCCCCGCTACTGTTTCAGTAAAAAGCTGAGTGATGGGGCTGAAGAAATGTAACCTGTTAACAAACCCTGTTCAAACACAACAATACTTCCAAATCCATCTGAATGATTTATTGAACTTTGATTGTTAACAAGAGTCAGAGTTGCTTGAAAGATGCTGTCAGCCAGGAGCTGGGAAATCAGGAATTACAAAGCTGCTCTGGGCTATTAAGATGCACATAAACCCCACACAAAAATTATTCCTTTTCCTCCAATCCTAGTTAATCCTAAACTGGCGCTTCTGGCTTGACCACAAATCCAGGTTTTTACCAATACCCTTCCCCATTTCATTTCTTGATTGTAAATATGAACTAACAAAATGGGGCTAACGATAACCTTGTCAATGCCAATAGGGAAAATCTTAGAGTAATACTGTACTTAGTGTAGGGAGGGATACTGTACTTAGTGTAGGGAGGAATACTGTACTTAGTGTAGGGAGGGATACTGTACTTAGTGTAGGGAGGGATACTGTACTTAGTGTAGGGAGGAATACTGTACTTAGTGTAGGGAGGGATACTGTACTTAGTGTAGGGAGGGATACTGTACTTAGTGTAGGGAGGAATACTGTACTTAGTGTAGGGAGTGATACTGTATTTAGTGTAGGGAGGGATACTGTACTTAGTGTAGGGAGGGATACTGTACTTAGTGTAGGGAGGAATACTGACAATCTGAACCAAAAGCTAGTAGTTATAACTGAGTATCTGTTTGAAGCCAGGTAAAAGAAAGACAAAGAGTAGACTAAAGACAGCCAGGTGACGAAGTAAATTATTGGATAACAACAGAGGATAGGTTTTATAACTACACCTACTACACAACAAGCTAGTTCTTTGAGGGCAACATAGTATGACATGCATGGGTACCAAAATGTATGAAAGTTACTTTTCTTACACTCTTTCGAGACTACTCAGCTGATTTGGTTCTGGGTGCTGAGATTACATTTCTCATTGATATATTACAGATGTAGGGTAGGATCTTAATTTGAGCAAGTTTGATACAACAGGAAAATAATCCTGCAGCAGCAGGAAATGTGAATTACTATGTGGATTATAATTAATGAACATTTTTCATTGGGGCAAATCAAGTCTGTAATTTCAAAGAGCAAATTACAAACTACAGAAGCCTTTTTAACCTCAAACACTAAAAGTTTGACATTCCCCGCAACAGGGTGATCAAATTAAAATCCTACATCTGTATTTGAATAAAACAGATAATTTCCCCCCCTCCCATAATGCTCAAAAGTGCTTGCGGAACTGTGATATAGCTTATCAACAATATGAAAGATGGTTATATATCCATAGTAAATAAAAACAATATTTCCTAGATTTGCATGTGCTCTGGCTGTCATTGCTGGCTCTCTAACTAAGTAGCCAGTCCTGTATGTCTCTCTGTTGGCCCATAGACCTAAGGGATAGTTTAAACTCTCAGCTCAGTTTAATGAGATAAGGGACACTAAGTGCCCCTGGACATGTACAGGACAGGAGATGCCAGTATGGTGGCACCAAAGAGCTGAGGACAGGTCACAAATTGTGTTTGTCTCCTCTGCGTCAGAAACCCAACACCCCATAGCGTATCAGCTTTGGTCTGTGTCGGCCCATCTCCTAAAGAAGGTGGAGGTAGACTGAAATGTCAATATGGCCCCTACCGCTTGTTCCCCCCAGGTCGCCCTTCTGACATTTGTTACTGCAGAACGCAGTGGCCTGGATCAATAAACAGTAAAGCTCTTGGAAATGGGGGACAAATAGAGGAGAGGCATTTCCCCTAGTGACCTTTTCTCCAGTGTCCCAGTGAGAGAGAGAGAGATGGAGAGAGAATGAGAGAGAGAGAGAAAGAGAGAAAGAGAAAGACAGAGAGATAGATAGATAGAGATAGAGATAGGGAGCAAAGAGCAACACACCACTCCCTGACATTATGTATAGGATACCGGTTACTGTGACTTGACAAATATTGTGTTGGCTGACCAACATATACAATATGAACATAAGCCACTTCCAACACCTTGCTTACCACCTTGCAGCAAAGGCATTTAGCCAGAGACAATAATGTTTGTAAGAAATAGTCAGTTTTAGATTTAGCAGACACTATTATCCAGAGTGACTTACAGGAGCAATTAGGGTTAAGTGCCATGCTCAAGCACACATCAACAAATGATTACCCCACTGCTCTGGGATTCAAACTAGCGACCTTTTGGTTACTGGCCCAAAGGATACATTTTTGGCAATTGCTTAATAATAATAGATCGGATTTATTAAGTGCTTTTATGCATTTAAGGACCTTGTTTTATTTGTAATTCACTGCATCTAAAATCCAACTGTTTACATGAAAAGTGGCTCTATAATGTGATAGATAAATGGGCTCTATAATGTGATAAATGGGCTCTATAATGTGATAAATGAGCTCTATAATGTGATAAATGGGCTCTATAATGTGATAAATGGGCCCTATAATGTGATAAATGAGCTCTATAATGTGATTAATGAGCTCTATAATGTGATTAATGAGCTCTATAATGTGATTAATGAGCTCTATAATGTGATAAATGGGCTCTATAATGTGATAAATGGGGTATATAATGTGATAAATGGGGTATATAATGTGATAAATGAGCTCTATAATGTGATAAATGGGGTATATAATGTGATAAATGGGGTATATAATGTGATAAATGGGCTCTATAATGTGATAAATGGGGTATATAATGTGATAAATGGGCTATATAATGTGATAAATGGGGTATATAATGTGATAAATGGGGTATATAATGTGATAAATGAGCTCTATAATGTGATTAATGAGCTCTATAATGTGATTAATGAGCTCTATAATGTGATTAATGAGTTCTATAATGTGATAAATGAGCTCTATAATGTGATAAATGGGGTATATAATGTGATAAATGGGGTATATAATGTGATAAATGGGGTATATAATGTGATAAATGGGGTATATAATGTGATAAATGGGGTATATAATGTGATAAATGGGGTATATAATGTGATAAATGAGCTCTATAATGTGATAAATGGGGTATATAATGTGATAAATGGGCTCTATAATGTGATAAATGAGCTCTATAATGTGATAAATGGGCTTTATAATGTGATAAATGGGCTCTATAATGTGATAAATGGGGTATATAATGTGATAAATGAGCTCTATAATGTGATAAATGGGGTATATAATGTGATAAATGGGCTCTATAATGTGATAAATGAGCTCTATAATGTGATAAATGGGCTCTATAATGTGATAAATGGGCTCTATAATGTGATAAATGGGGTATATAATGTGATAAATGGGGTATATAATGTGATAAATGAGCTCTATAATGTGATTAATGAGCTCTATAATGTGATTAATGAGCTCTATAATGTGATTAATGAGCTCTATAATGTGATAAATGAGCTCTATAATGTGATAAATGGGGTATATAATGTGATAAATGGGCTCTATAATGTGATAAATGAGCTCTATAATGTGATAAATGGGCTTTATAATGTGATAAATGGGCTCTATAATGTGATAAATGAGCTCTATAATGTGATAAATGGGGTATATAATGTGATAAATGGGCTCTATAATGTGATAAATGAGCTCTATAATGTGATAAATGGGCTCTATAATGTGATAAATGGGCTCTATAATGTGATAAATGGGGTACATAATGTGATAAATGGGGTATATAATGTGATAAATGAGCTCTATAATGTGATTAATGAGCTCTATAATGTGATTAATGAGCTCTATAATGTAATAAATGAGCTCTATAATGTGATAAATAGGGTATATAATGTGATAAATGGGGTATATAATGTGATAAATGGGGTATATAATGTGATAAATGGGGTATATAATGTGATAAATGGGCTCTATAATGTGATAAATGGGGTATATAATGTGATAAATGGGCTCTATAATGTGATAAATGAGCTCTATAATGTGATAAATGGGCTTTATAATGTGATAAATGGGCTCTATAATGTGATAAATGGGGTATATAATGTGATAAATGGGCTCTATAATGTGATAAATGAGCTCTATAATGTGATAAATGAGCTCTATAATGTGATAAATGGGCTCTATAATGTGATAAATGAGCTCTATAATGTTATTAAAAGGCTCTATAATGTGATAAATGGGCTCTATAATGTGATAAATGGGCTCTATAATGTGATACATGGGCTCTATAATGTGATAAATGGGGTATATAATGTGATAAATGGGCTCTATAATGTGATTAAAAGGCTCTATAATGTCATGTACATTATTTTGATAAATGCCATACAAATGGACATACGGTGACACACAGACACATTTATTGCAAGTGACTTCTCTTCTCTTTTTTAACTTTCAGAACCATTTACAAAGTTTGGACGAGCGGTTAAACGCGCTTTTTTACTTCCTGTTTGAAGACAGAGGTATGTATTTTCCAATTGAAGACTGCAATGGTTGTTAAAACTACAAATGTGGTTGTGAAAACTACAAATATGTCTGCTCAGATGACAGAGTAGCATCAACTGATGCGTAACTGACATTACAGAGTCCTTCAAAGCTCACCTCACGCAGGAGGGTAGCGGTCTAGGTACACGTCGGTGTGTGTAATCAGACTGACCCATCTGAATACTACAAATTCCCACAGCTTTGCCATATCCCCTTGTTAATGAACTTTTAACACATTTTACAGTACTTAGGGATATACCTGTGTTATTAAGGTGTAATAACCTATGTAATACTTCTGTGATAGAGTAGTAAATAGCCAGTTATGGAGTACACATTTTTTATATAAGCCTACTATGTGAATACCTATACACACATACCTGGTCCAAGGTAAGTTATGATAGAATTGTTGCCTTGAGGTCGTGATAGAAAGTGATGTCTTAGGGAATTACTTTTATATGGAGTTTTAGAGAATAAACGTTGGGATTCCTTGCTGTCAAGCACTGTCATAGCCTTCTACTCCATTATAATTTGTCAACAGTTATCTTTTGGTATTATCAATGATGGATATTATTGATTGTTGATGTTATTGATTATTGATATTGTACTATACTGTTGAGAGAGATTGCAGGTAAACATTTCATTGCACCGTTTATACCTGCTGTGAACTGTGGACATGACGAATACAATTTGATTTGGATTTAGTACATAAACCATATAGGCTACGACAAGGATTTGTAATCGTATGAAAATCATGAACAACATACTATATATTTTTTCATATCAAGTCAAGCAGAGTGCAATGTTAGATCTTATTGCTTATGACAGGTTGAACAGTAATGGCTTGAATAATGGAATGGCATGATGATCCCAACACTGATTGTTCACTGTGTTCTCCCCCCTCCACTTAGACTCCAGGGTACGAGGATGGCTCCTGTTGGACTCATATCTCCCCACCCTCTCCCTCACCATCCTTTACCTCCTCACAGTATACCTGGGATCAAAATACATGAGGAACAGGCCAGCATACTCACTCAAGGGGGTCTTACAAGTGTACAACTTCTCTGTGACCATGCTCTCCCTGTACATGCTGGTTGAGGTAAGTTGTTCTAAGACAAACCTCAGAGGTCAGAGATGTCTGAGTCGGGGATATGAGTGCCTTTATACCCTGGCTCGTGTTCATTAGGCATCAAACGGAAGAAACAGACTGACAGGGAGACAGCCTTGACTTCTCCAATAATAATAGTATATTTTCATTTTCTGTTGCAAAACATTTTGAAACGTTTTCCGTTGCGTACCCCAATGAACATAACCCTGGGAAAGGGCATCTGTAAATGGAGTGCGTTAGTGACAGTAGAGTAGGTGTAAAGAGTGTCTGTTAGTGACAGTACAGTAGGTGTAAAGAGTGTCTGTTAGTGACAGTACAGTAGGTGTAAAGAGTGTCTGTTAGTGACAGTACAGTAGGTGTAAAGAGCATTACTCTGTCGGACAAGTCCGAAGGCATCTGTCTTAGTAACATCCTAGTTTTATACATCTGTATTAGTAACATCCTAGTTTTATATATCTGTATTAGTAACATCCTAGTTTTATATATCTGTATTGGTATCATCCTAGTTTTATATATCTGTATTGGTAACATCCTAGTTTTGTATATCTGTATTGGTAACATCCTAATTTTATATATCATTATTGGTAACATCCTAGTTTATGTATCTGTATTGGTAACATCCTAGTTTTATATATCTGTATTAGTAACATCCTAGTTTTGTATATCTGTATTGGTAACATCCTAGTTTTATATATCTGTATTGGTAAGATCCTAGTTTATATATCTGTATTAGTAACATCCTAGTTTTATATATCTGTATTGGTAACATCCTAGTTTTATATATCTGTATTGGTAACATCCTAGTTTTATATATCTGTATTGGTAACAGCCTCGTTTTATACATCTGTATTGGTAACATCCTAGTTTATATATCTGTATTAGTAACATCCTAGTTTTATATATCTGTATTGGTAACATCCTAGTTTTATATATCTGTATTGGTAACATCCTAGTTTTATACATCTGTATTGGTAACATCCTAGTTTTATATATCTGTATTAGTAACATCCTAGTTGTATATATCTGTATTAGTAACATCCTAGTTTTATATATCTGTATTAGTAACATCCTAGTTTTGTATATCTGTATTGGTAACATCCTAGTTTTATATATCTGTATTGGTAACATGCTAGTTTTATACATCTGTCTTAGTAACATCCTAGTTTTATACATCTGTATTAGTAACATCCTAGTTTTATATATCTGTATTTGTAACATCCTAGTTTTATACATCTGTATTAGTAACATCCTAGTTTTATACATCTGTCTTAGTAACATCCTAGTTTTATACATCTGTCTTAGTAACATCCTAGTTTTATACATCTGTCTTAGTAACATCCTCGTTTTATATATCTGTATTGGTAACATCCTAGTTTTATACATATGTATTAATAACATCCTAGTTTATATATCTGTATTGGTAACATCCTAGTTTTATATATCTGTATTAGTAACATCCTAGTTTTATATATCTGTATTGGTAACATCCTAGTTTATATATCTGTATTAGTAACATCCTAGTTTTATATATCTGTATTGGTAACATCCTAGTTTTATATATCTGTTTTGGTAACATCCTAGTTTTATATATCATTATTGGTAACCTCCTAGTTTATGTATCTGTATTGGTAACATCCTAGTTTTATATATCTGTATTAGTAACATCCTAGTGTTATATATCTGTATTAGTAACATCCTAGTTTTGTATATCTGTATTGGTAACATCCTAGTTTATATATCTGTATTGGTAACATCCTAGTTGTATATATCTGTATTGGTAACATCCTAGTTTTATATATCTGTATTGGTAACATCCTAGTTGTATATATCTGTATTGGTAACATCCTAGTTTTATACATCTATCTTAGTAACATCCTAGTTTGACTTCCGGCGCCGACAGAGATGGCCGCCTCGCTTTGCGTTCCTAGGAAACTATGCAGTTTTTTGTTTTTTTTACGTGTTATTTCTTACACTAGTACCCCAGGTCATCTTAGGTTTCATTACATACAGCCGAGAAGAACTACTGAATATAAGATCAGCGTCAACTCACCATCAGTACGACCAAGAATATGTTTTTCGCGATGCGGATCCTGTGTTCTGCCTTACAACCAGTGTAACGGAGTGGATTACATGCAGCGACCCAGAAAAACGACTCAGACAAAGAGGGAAACGAAGCGGTCTTCTGGTCAGACTCCGGAGACGGACACATCGTGCACCACTCCCTAGCATTCTTCTTGCCAATGTCCAGTCTCTTGACAACAAGGTTGATGAAATCCGAGCAAGGGTAGCATTCCAGAGGGACATCAGAGACTGTAACGTTCTCTGCTTCACGGAAACATGGCTAACTGGAGAGACGCAATCCGAAGCGGTGCAGCCAGCGGGTTTCTCCACGCATCGCGCCGACAGAAACGAACATCTTTCTGGTAAGAAGAGGGGCGGGGGCGTATGCCTTATGGCCAACGTGACATGGTGTGATGAAAGAAACATACAGGAACTCAAATCCTTCTGTTCACCTGATTTAGAATTCCTCACAATCAAATGTAGACCGCATTATCTACCAAGAGAATTCTCTTCGATTATAATCACAGCCGTATATATACCCCCCCAAGCAGACACATCGATGGCTCTGAACGAACTTTATTTAACTCTCTGCAAACTGGAAACGATTTATCCGGAGGCTGCATTCATTGTAGCTGGGGATTTTAACAAGGCTAATCTGAAAACAAGACTCCCTAAATTTTATCAGCATATCGATTGCGCAACCAGGGGTGGAAAGACCCTGGATCATTGTTACTCTAACTTCCGCGACGCATATAAGGCCCTGCCCCGCCCCCCTTTCGGAAAAGCTGACCACGACTCCATTTTGTTGATCCCTGCCTACAGACAGAAACTAAAACAAGAAGCTCCCACGCTGAGGTCTGTCCAACGCTGGTCCGACCAAGCTGACTCCACACTCCAAGACTGCTTCCATCACGTGGACTGGGAGATGTTTCGTATTGCGTCAGATAACAACATTGACGAATACGCTGATTCGGTGTGCGAGTTCATTAGAACGTGCGTTGAAGATGTCGTTCCCATAGCAACGATTAAAACATTCCCTAACCAGAAACCGTGGATTGATGGCAGCATTCGTGTGGAACTGAAGGCGCGAACCACTGCTTTTAATCAGGGCAAAGTGTCTGGTGACATGACTGAATACAAACAGTGCAGCTATTCCCTCCGCAAGGCTATCAAACAAGCTAAGCGCCAGTACAGAGACAAAGTAGAATCTCAATTCAACGGCTCAGACACAAGAGGCATGTGGCAGGGTCTACAGTCAATCACGGACTACAGGAAGAAACCCAGCCCAGTCACGGACCAGGATGTCTTGCTCCCAGGCAGACTAAATAACTTTTTTGCCCGCTTTGAGGACAATACAGTGCCACTGACACGGCCTGCAACGAAAACATGCAGTCTCTCCTTCACTGCAGCCGAAGTGAGTAAGACATTTAGACGTGTTAACCCTCGCAAGGCTGCAGGCCCAGACGGCATCCCCAGCCGCGCCCTCAGAGCATGCGCAGACCAGCTGGCCGGTGTGTTTACGGACATATTCAATCAATCCCTATACCAGTCTGCTGTTCCCACATGCTTCAAGAGGGCCACCATTGTTCCTGTTCCCAAGAAAGCTAAGGTAACTGAGCTAAACGACTACCGCCCCGTAGCACTCACATCCGTCATCATGAAGTGCTTTGAGAGACTAGTCAAGGACCATATCACCTCCACCCTACCTGACACCCTTGACCCACTCCAATTTGCTTACCGCCCAAATAGGTCCACAGACGATGCAATCTCAACCACACTGCACACTGCCCTAACCCATCTGAACAAGAGGAATACCTATGTGAGAATGCTGTTCATCGACTACAGCTCGGCATTCAACACCATAGTACCCTCCAAGCTCGTCATCAAGCTCGAGACCCTGGGTCTCGACCCCGCCCTGTGCAACTGGGTACTGGACTTCCTGACGGGCCGCCCCCAGGTGGTGAGGGTAGGCAACAACATCTCCTCCCCGCTGATCCTCAACACTGGGGCCCCACAAGGGTGCGTTCTGAGCCCTCTCCTGTACTCCCTGTTCACCCACGACTGCGTGGCCATGCACGTCTCCAACTCAATCATCAAGTTTGCGGACGACACAACAGTGGTAGGCTTGATTACCAATAACGACGAGACGGCCTACAGGGAGGAGGTGAGGGCCCTCGGAGTGTGGTGTCAGGAAAATAACCTCACACTCAACGTCAACAAAACTAAGGAGATGATTGTGGACTTCAGGAAACAGCAGAGGGAACACCCCCCCATCCACATCGATGGAACAGTAGTGGAGAGGGTAGCAAGTTTTAAGTTCCTCGGCATACACATCACAGACAAACTGAATTGGTCCACTCACACAGACAGCATCGTGAGGAAGGCGCAGCAGCGCCTCTTCAACCTCAGGAGGCTGAAGAAATTCGGCTTGTCACCAAAAGCACTCACAAACTTCTACAGATGCACAATCGAGAGCATCCTGGCGGGCTGTATCACCGCCTGGTATGGCAACTGCACCGCCCTCAACCGTAAGGCTCTCCAGAGGGTAGTGAGGTCTGCACAACGCATCACCGGGGGCAAACTACCTGCCCTCCAGGACACCTACACCACCCGATGCTACAGGAAGGCCATAAAGATCATCAAGGACATCAACCACCCGAGCCACTGCCTGTTCACCCCGCTGTCATCCAGAAGGCGAGGTCAGTACAGGTGCATCAAAGCTGGGACCGAGAGACTGAAAAACAGCTTCTATCTCAAGGCCATCAGACTGTTAAACAGCCACCACTAACATTGAGTGGCTACTGCCAACACACTGTCAATGACACTGACTCTACTCCAGCCACTTTAATCATGGGAATTGATGGGAAATGATGTAAATATATCACTAGCCACTTTAAACAATGCTACCTTATATAATGTTACTTACCCTACATTATTCATCTCATATGCATACGTAGATACTGTACTCTATATCATCGACTGCATCCTTATGTAATACATGTATCACTAGCCACTTTAACTACGCCACTTGGTTTACATACTCATCTCATATGTATATACTGTACTCGATATCATCTACTGTATCTTGCCTATGCTGCTCTGTACCATCACTCATTCATATATCCTTATGTACATATTCTTTATCCCCTTACACTGTGTTTAAGACAGTCGTTTTTTTTGGGAATTGTTAGTCAGATTACTTGTTCGTTATTACTGCATTGTCGGAACTAGAAGCACAAGCATTTCGCTACACTCGCATTAACATCTGCTAACCATGTGTATGTGACAAATAACATCTGCTAACCATGTGTATGTGACAAATAACATCTGCTAACCATGTGTATGTGACAAATAACATCTGCTAACCATGTGTATGTGACAAATAACATCTGCTAACCATGTGTATGTGACAAATAACATCTGCTAACCATGTGTATGTGACAAATAACATCTGCTAACCATGTGTATGTGACAAATAACATCTGCTAACCATGTGTATGTGACAAATAACATCTGCTAACCATGTGTATGTGACAAATAACATCTGCTAACCATGTGTATGTGACAAATAACATCTGCTAACCATGTGTATGTGACAAATAACATCTGCTAACCATGTGTATGTGACAAATAACATCTGCTAACCATGTGTATGTGACAAATAACATCTGCTAACCATGTGTATGTGACAAATAACATCTGCTAACCATGTGTATGTGACAAATAACATCTGCTAACCATGTGTATGTGACAAATAACATCTGCTAACCATGTGTATGTGACAAATAACATCTGCTAACCATGTGTATGTGACAAATAACATCTGCTAACCATGTGTATGTGACAAATAACATCTGCTAACCATGTGTATGTGACAAATAACATCTGCTAACCATGTGTATGTGACAAATAACATCTGCTAACCATGTGTATGTGACAAATAACATCTGCTAACCATGTGTATGTGACAAATAACATCTGCTAACCATTGATTAGTATGTGACAAATAAATTAGATTTGATTTAGATGTATATATCTGTATTGGTAACATCCTAGTTGTATATATCTGTATTGGTAACATCCTAGTTGTATATATCTGTATTGGTAACATCCTAGTTTATATATCTGTATTGGTAACATCCTAGTTTTATATCTGTATTAGTAACATCCTAGTTGTATATATCTGTATTGGTAACATCCTAGTTTATATATCTGTATTGGTAACATCCTAGTTGTATATATCTGTATTGGTAACATCCTAGTTGTATATATCTGTATTGGTAACATCCTAGTTGTATATATCTGTATTGGTAACATCCTAGTTTTATATATCTGTATTGGTAACATCCTAGTTGTATATATCTGTATTGGTAACATCCTAGTTGTATATATCTGTATTGGTAACATCCTAGTTGTATATATCTGTATTGGTAACATCCTAGTTGTATATATCTGTATTGGTAACATCCTAGTTTTATATATCTGTATTGGTAACATCCTAGTTGTATATATCTGTATTGGTAACATCCTAGTTTTATATCTGTATTAGTAACATCCTAGTTGTATATATCTGTATTGGTAACATCCTAGTTTTATATATCTGTATTGGTAACATCCTAGTTGTATATATCTGTATTGGTAACATCCTAGTTTTATATATCTGTATTGGTAACATCCTAGTTTATATATCTGTATTAGTAACATCCTAGTTTTATATATCTGTATTGGTAACATCCTAGTTGTATATATCTGTATTGGTAACATCCTAGTTTTATATATCTGTATTGGTAACATCCTAGTTGTATATATCTGTATTGGTAACATCCTAGTTGTATATATCTGTATTGGTAACATCCTAGTTTTATATATCTGTATTGGTAACATCCTAGTTTATATATCTGTATTAGTAACATCCTAGTTGTATATATCTGTATTGGTAACATCCTAGTTGTATATATCTGTATTGGTAACATCCTAGTTTTATATATCTGTATTGGTAACATCCTAGTTTATATATCTGTATTAGTAACATCCTAGTTGTATATATCTGTATTGGTAACATCCTAGTTGTATATATCTGTATTGGTAACATCCTAGTTTTATATATCTGTATTGGTAACATCCTAGTTTTATATATCTGTATTGGTAACATCCTAGTTTTACACATCTGTTTTGGTAACATCCTAGTTTTACACAGCGGATCAAAAGTGATGCTGAAGCTTCGATAAAATATTCATGTGAAAAAAGATATGATTCCTCAAAGTGATGATCTTTCATCCCTCCCAGGTGTTTGTGAGTGTGTGTCTGTATGTATCTACAGTTGAAGTCGGAAGTTTACATACACTTAGGTTGGAGTCATTCAAACTAGTTTTTCAACCACTCCACAAATTTCTTGTCCACAAACAATTGTTTTGACGGTTAGGACATCTACTTTGTGCATGACACAAGTCATTTTTACAACAATTGTTTACAGACAGATTATTTCACTTGGAAATGACAAGTTATAAGTTATAAGACTGTAAACAATTGTAGGAAAAATTACTTTTGTGTATGTACTCTTCTGACTTCAACTGTGTGTGTATATATATATATATATATATATATATATTTATTTATTTATTTATTTATATTTATATATAATATACAGTACCAGTCAAACGTTGGGACACACCTTCTCATTCAAGGGTTTTTCTTTATTTGTACTATTTTCTACATTGTAGAATAATAGTGAAGACATCAAAACTATGAAATAACACACATGAATATCATATCATATCACTCCGTCTCTCCCTCTCTTTCTCCCTCTCTCCGTCTCTTGCTCTCTCCCTCTCTTCGTCTCCCTCTCTCCGTCTCTCGCTCTCTTCGTCTCTCGCTCTCTCGCTCTCTCGCTGTCTCCCTCTCTCCGTCTGTCTCCCTCTCCGTCTCTCGCTCTCTCCGTCTCCCGCTTTGTCTCTGTCTCCCTCTCTCTGACCCTCGCTCTGTCTCCGTCTCTCCGTGTCAGTCTCTTCGTCTCTCCCTCCCTGTCTCTGTCTCCGTCTCTCTGTCTCCCTCTCTCTGTCTCTGTCTCCCTCTCGCTCTCTCTGTCTCTCCCTCCCTCTCTCTCTCTCTCTCTCTCTCTCTCTCTCTCTCTCTCTCTCTCTCTCTCTCTCTCTCTCTCTCTCTCTCTCTCTCTCTCTCTCTCTCTCTCTCTGTCTGCCTCTGTTTCTCTCTCTCTCTCTGTCTGTCTCTCTCTCTCTCTCTGTATGTCTTTCTCTCTCTCTGTCTGTCTCTCTCTCTCTCTGTCTCCCTCTCTCTGTCTCTGTCTTCCTCTCTCTGTCTGTCTGTCTCCCTCTCTCTCTCTGTTTCCCTCTCGCTCTCTCTGTCTCTCTCTCTGTCTCTCTGTCTCCCTCTCTTTCTCTCTGTCTCCCGCTCTCTCTCCGCCTCCCTCACCACTGTCTCTCTCCCTCTCTCACCTCTAACTCGCTTCTGTCTCTCTCTCGCCTCTGTCTCTCTCTCTCCATATACCTATTTATTTCTCTTCCCTCTCCTTCTCTCTTTCTCACCTCCTCTCTCTGTCTTCCTTTTTTCCCTCTCTTCCTCCTTTCTCTGTCTTCCTCTCCTCTTCTCCCCTTCCTTTCTCTCTCACTCTCCTCCTCTCCTCTTCTCTCTGTCTCCTTCTCCCACTGTGACCTCTGGGCGTGGGCCCGTCTGCTGACTCATATGACATGTTGTGCTGTGGTCCAGATGCCAGATCAGCTTAGATTCCAGGCTAGGTGAGAGGGTGAAGGACCATACAGACAGATTAACCTCACTGGAAACCCTCCTAGGCAGGCTACCACTCTCGCACAACACAGATTGACTATTTATATAGCTAGAAAGATGATACTGTTTTGATTATTAGTAGGAATGTGAATCATGAAGATCTCTACAGTGTAAGCTATGTCTAATGTCTATATGATAGGCAATGTGTGAAATACAGATTGAGGTGTAGTTTGTAGGTTGTGTTGTTAGTTCCAAAGTGGCACTGAGGTCTAAGACACTGCATCTCAGTGCTAGAAGTGTCACTAGTGGTTCGATTCCAGGCTGTATCACAACTGAGTCCCATAGGGTGGCGCACAATTGGCACAGCGTCATCCAGGTTTGGCCGGCGTAGGCTGTCATTGTAAATAAAAATGTGTTCTTAACTGACTTGCTTAGTTAAATAAAACGTTCCTGGCCCCGGGATCCTTTCTATGGGATGGACTGAAGAGGAGTCTCTACTGCATTATGTGTTTCTAACATATCCTCCATCTTACACTGTTGGTGTGCACCACCTTTCATTTTTATTTTTTTACCTTTATTTAACCAGGCAAGTCAGTTAAGAACAAATTCTTATTTACAACGACAGCCTAGGTACAGTGGGTTAACTGCCTGTTCAGGGGCAGAACGACAGATTTGTACCTTGTCAGCTCGGGGGTTTGAAATAGAGTCCAACGCTCTAACCACTAGGCTACCCTGCCGACTTAACTTCTTACGGCTAATTTGATTTGATTCACCAAATTCAAACAACAGAAATCTCATAATTAAAATTCCTCAAACATACAAGTATTATACACCATTTTTAAGATAAACGTGTTGTTAATCCCACCACAGCTTTACGACGAAAGCACACCAAACGATTATGTTAGGTCTGCACCTAGTTACAGAAAAACACAGCCATTTTTCCAGCAAAAGAGAGGAGACACAAAAAGCAGAAATAGAGATAAAATTAATCACTAACCTTTTATGATCTTCATCAGATGGCACTCATAGGACTTCATGTTACACAATACTCATCATAAACGTTGATGAAAGATGCAAGTGTAATGCATATAATTAAAGATATACTTCTCCTTAATGCAACCGCTGTGTCAGATTTCAAAAAAGCTTTACGGCAAAAGTACACCATGCAATAATCTGAGTACAGCGCTCAGCCACGAAAACAAGCCATGTTGTGGAGTCAACAGAAGTCAGAAATAGCATTATAAATATTCACTTACCTTTTGTTCTTCATCAGAATGCACTCCCAGGAATCCCAGTTCCACAATAAATGTTCGATAAAGTCCATCATTTATGTCCAAATACCTCCTTTTTGTTTGCTCGTTTAGTCCAGTAATCCAAAATCCACAAGGTCCAGACGAAAAGTCAAAAAAGTTTTATTACAGTTCGTAGAAACATGTCAAACGATGTATAGAATCAATCTTTAGGATGTTTTTATCATAAATCTTCAATAATGTTTCAACCGAACAATTCCTTTGTCTTTAGAAATGAAAAGGAATGGAGCTTGTACTCACGGCTGCGCGTGACTAAACTAATGGCTTTCTGCCAAACCCCTGATTCAAACAGCTCTTATTCACTCCCCCTTCACAGTAAAAGCCTGAAACAAAGTTCTAAAGACTGTTGACATCTAGTGGAAGCCTTGGGAAGTGCAATCTGACCAAATATACACTCTATATTGGATAGGCAATCATTTATTGTTTGCGCGTTTAGTCCAATAATCTAGGTAGTCAAGCGGTTATGGGTGTTAGGTCAGTTACCAAAAAGTTGCTGGTTCATGTCCCTTAGGCTGACTAGGTGAAAAAGAAGTTTTATATATCTGTATTAGTAACATCCTAGTTGTATATATCTGTATTAGTAACATCCTAGTTGTATATATCTGTCTTAGTAACATCCTAGTTGTATATATCTGTATTGGTAACATCCTAGTTTTATATATCTGTATTGGTAACATCCTAGTTTTATATATCTGTATTGGTAACATCCTAGTTTTATATATCTGTATTGGTAACATCCTAGTTTTACACATCTGTTTTGGTAACATCCTAGTTTTACACAGCGGATCAAAAGTGATGCTGAAGCTTCGATAAAATATTCATGTGAAAAAAGATATGATTCCTCAAAGTGATGATCTTTCATCCCTCCCAGGTGTTTGTGAGTGTGTGTCTGTATGTATCTACAGTTGAAGTCGGAAGTTTACATACACTTAGGTTGGAGTCATTCAAACTAGTTTTTCAACCACTCCACAAATTTCTTGTCCACAAACAATTGTTTTGACGGTTAGGACATCTACTTTGTGCATGACACAAGTCATTTTTACAACAATTGTTTACAGACAGATTATTTCACTTGGAAATGACAAGTTATAAGTTATAAGACTGTAAACAATTGTAGGAAAAATTACTTTTGTGTATGTACTCTTCTGACTTCAACTGTGTGTGTATATATATATATATATATATATATATATTTATTTATTTATTTATTTATTTATTTATATTTATATATAATATACAGTACCAGTCAAACGTTGGGACACACCTACTCATTCAAGGGTTTTTCTTTATTTGTACTATTTTCTACATTGTAGAATAATAGTGAAGACATCAAAATTATGAAATAACACATATGAATATCATATCATATCACTCCGTCTCTCCCTCTCTTTCTCCCTCTCTCCGTCTCTCGCTCTCTCCCTCTCTTCGTCTCCCTCTCTCCGTCTCTCGCTCTCTTCGTCTCTCGCTCTCTCGCTGTCTCCCTCTCTCCGTCTGTCTCCCTCTCCGTCTCTCGCTCTCTCCGTCTCCCGCTTTGTCTCTGTCTCCCTCTCTCTGACCCTCGCTCTGTCTCCGTCTCTCCGTCTCAGTCTCTTCGTCTCTCCCTCCCTGTCTCTGTCTCCGTCTCTCTGTCTCCCTCTCTCTGTCTCTGTCTCCCTCTCACTCTCTCTGTCTCTCCCTCCCTCTCTCTCTCTCTCTCTCTCTCTCTCTCTCTCTCTCTCTCTCTCTCTCTCTCTCTCTCTCTCTCTCTCTCTCTCTCTCTCTCTCTCTGTCTGCCTCTGTTTCTCTCTCTCTCTCTGTCTGTCTCTCTCTCTCTCTCTGTATGTCTTTCTCTCTCTCTGTCTGTCTCTCTCTCTCTCTCTCTGTCTCCCTCTCTCTGTCTCTGTCTTCCTCTCTCTGTCTGTCTGTCTCCCTCTCTCTCTCTGTTTCCCTCTCGCTCTCTCTGTCTCTCTCTCTGTCTCTCTGTCTCCCTCTCTTTCTCTCTGTCTCCCGCTCTCTCTCCGCCTCCCTCACCACTGTCTCTCTCCCTCTCTCACCTCTAACTCGCTTCTGTCTCTCTCTCGCCTCTGTCTCTCTCTCTCCATATACCTATTTATTTCTCTTCCCTCTCCTTCTCTCTTTCTCACCTCCTCTCTCTGTCTTCCTTTTTTCCCTCTCTTCCTCCTTTCTCTGTCTTCCTCTCCTCTTCTCCCCTTCCTTTCTCTCTCACTCTCCTCCTCTCCTCTTCTCTCTGTCTCCTTCTCCCACTGTGACCTCTGGGCGTGGGCCCGTCTGCTGACTCATATGACATGTTGTGCTGTGGTCCAGATGCCAGATCAGCTTAGATTCCAGGCTAGGTGAGAGGGTGAAGGACCATACAGACAGATTAACCTCACTGGAAACCCTCCTAGGCAGGCTACCACTCTCGCACAACACAGATTGACTATTTATATAGCTAGAAAGATGATACTGTTTTGATTATTAGTAGGAATGTGAATCATGAAGATCTCTACAGTGTAAGCTATGTCTAATGTCTATATGATAGGCAATGTGTGAAATACAGATTGAGGTGTAGTTTGTAGGTTGTGTTGTTAGTTCCAAAGTGGCACTGAGGTCTAAGACACTGCATCTCAGTGCTAGAAGTGTCACTAGTGGTTCGATTCCAGGCTGTATCACAACTGAGTCCCATAGGGTGGCGCACAATTGGCACAGCGTCATCCAGGTTTGGCCGGCGTAGGCTGTCATTGTAAATAAAAATTTGTTCTTAACTGACTTGCTTAGTTAAATAAAACGTTCCTGGCCCCGGGATCCTTTCTATGGGATGGACTGAAGAGGAGTCTCTACTGCATTATGTGTTTCTAACATATCCTCCATCTTACACTGTTGGTGTGCACCACCTTTCATTTTTATTTTTTTACCTTTATTTAACCAGGCAAGTCAGTTAAGAACAAATTCTTATTTACAACGACAGCCTAGGTACAGTGGGTTAACTGCCTGTTCAGGGGCAGAACGACAGATTTGTACCTTGTCAGCTCGGGGGTTTGAAATAGAGTCCAACGCTCTAACCACTAGGCTACCCTGCCGACTTAACTTCTTACGGCTAATTTGATTTGATTCACCAAATTCAAACAACAGAAATCTCATAATTAAAATTCCTCAAACATACAAGTATTATACACCATTTTAAAGATAAACGTGTTGTTAATCCCACCACAGCTTTACGACGAAAGCACACCAAACGATTATGTTAGGTCTGCACCTAGTTACAGAAAAACACAGCCATTTTTCCAGCAAAAGAGAGGAGACACAAAAAGCAGAAATAGAGATAAAATTAATCACTAACCTTTTATGATCTTCATCAGATGGCACTCATAGGACTTCATGTTACACAATACTCATCATAAACGTTGATGAAAGATGCAAGTGTAATGCATATAATTAAAGATATACTTCTCCTTAATGCAACCGCTGTGTCAGATTTCAAAAAAGCTTTACGGCAAAAGTACACCATGCAATAATCTGAGTACAGCGCTCAGCCACGAAAACAAGCCATGTTGTGGAGTCAACAGAAGTCAGAAATAGCATTATAAATATTCACTTACCTTTTGTTCTTCATCAGAATGCACTCCCAGGAATCCCAGTTCCACAATAAATGTTCGATAAAGTCCATCATTTATGTCCAAATACCTCCTTTTTGTTTGCTCGTTTAGTCCAGTAATCCAAAATCCACAAGGTCCAGACGAAAAGTCAAAAAAGTTTTATTACAGTTCGTAGAAACATGTCAAACGATGTATAGAATCAATCTTTAGGATGTTTTTATCATAAATCTTCAATAATGTTTCAACCGAACAATTCCTTTGTCTTTAGAAATGAAAAGGAATGGAGCTTGTACTCACGGCTGCGCGTGACTAAACTAATGGCTTTCTGCCAAACCCCTGATTCAAACAGCTCTTATTCACTCCCCCTTCACAGTAAAAGCCTGAAACAAAGTTCTAAAGACTGTTGACATCTAGTGGAAGCCTTGGGAAGTGCAATCTGACCAAATATACACTCTATATTGGATAGGCAATCATTTATTGTTTGCGCGTTTAGTCCAATAATCTAGGTAGTCAAGCGGTTATGGGTGTTAGGTCAGTTACCAAAAAGTTGCTGGTTCATGTCCCTTAGGCTGACTAGGTGAAAAAGAAATGTCTATGTGCCCTTGAGCAAAGCGTTTAACCCTAATTGTTCCTGTAAGTCACTCTGAATAACAGTGTCTGCTAAATGAATAACATGTAAGTGGAGTTGGCCTGAAGGCATATAGGGATGGTTTCACAGCTGGAGCCTAGTCCTAGACTGAAAATTATGCTCAATTGTGAATCTCCGTTGAAAGTGTTTTTCAATAGAGCTTGGTCAATGTATGAATCCTACACTTGTGCACTAGATACATTCACTAAAACGTAGAGAGAGGGAGAGAGGGAGGAAGTATGATGTCGTCTGAGAATAATGACCTCCAAGCAGTGAGATTTATTTAAAGAGCACTTGAGCACAGTTAGGATGCGGAGAGCAGTCAAATATCCCTCTTTGTGGAAGTTCATACAGGGGTGACCGAATACCATTACAACTACTCACTGGGTTAGACTGACATGGCAGAGAAAGGCAGGGAGGGTCGGGCTACTGCCTCAGCTCAGTCAGTCCTGACAGGGATACAGATGTGTGTGTGTGTGGGGAGGGGTATGTGTGTGGAGCAGGGTGGGGTGTGTGTGTGTTACAGGGAAATGGTGCATGACTGTGTGTGTGGTGGGGGGTGGTGAGAGTTATACAGTGACGTTGACCGTGGCGTTTTGGTTGCAGCTCGTCTCGGCAACCTTGTCGGCAGGCTACCGTCTGCAGTGTCAGGGACTCCACGAGGCAGGGGAGGCGGACCTCAGGGTGAGTAACACTGTGTGTGTGTGTGTGTGTGTGTGTGTGTGTGTGTGTGTGTGTGTGTGTGTGTGTGTGTGTGTGTGTGTGTGTGTGCTGTCTCCTTCCCACCCTCTATCCTTCCTCAGTAACACTTATGTTGGGCTCTGCTGTCTACTCCATGACTGGCCTCTGAAAACCACTGACATAAAAATGCAGAAGTCTATCTAATGAATAACACAAACCTACTCTTAACATCTTGAAGAAAGGAGTCATGTCGTGTTGACTGTTGTTCCCTTACTACTTATTAGAAAACGTTACAACCATCTAGTTAAGAAATGCAATGTCTCCTGCACTCAACTATCAAGTGTCTCAACAGATGCTATCATTGCTATGTTTGTTCATATTGGGGGCTCTCGTTAAATGACTTGCCTAGTTAAATAAAGGTTAAATAAATAAGATAAATACAAATACAGTACATACAGTATATGGAGCTTGTATAAATCAGTTATTGGTGACTCAAGTCAAATATGCTGAAGCCCTTGCTGTGTAGCCTCGGACAACCAGCCTGATCTCTGATACACGGATTACATTGTTCAGTATGGAGAATGATTTATGTCAGCTGGCGAGATCAGGCTGGTTCCACAGTGTGAGGAAAAGCTAGAGGTCCAGCTTTCCCTGGGAAAAGAGTGGTAGTAGATCTGTGAGTACCATCACATGCTGTTACCACCTACAACTTCAAAGGGAATGGGTTGTATAATATATTTCTGTCAGCTAGTGTCCACAAATGGCATCCCACCCCCCATCTTCTGCACCCCCCTCCCTAGTTTGAAAAACATATATATCTGAATGTGATAACGTAAAGCAACATATGCAAGAATACAATTGTGTAATTAATTAACACAAAGAGTTAATTACAATGTATTAGATTTAAATAAATTACATTGAATTACATAACTTAATTACAGTTACATTAGCTGTAAATTAAAGAATAATAATGAGTATCCACTGCCACACAAAAATATTGAAATTACATCTTGGTCACATTTTTGTTATGTTTTTGTTGTTGTTGAGGGTCATAATTACAGACACGATCATGAAAGGGAAGTTGATTCAGTACTCGCCATATTACTGCACAGTCCCCTACATGCTCTTCTATAAACTCACCAGGTAGCCAAGGTGCTGTGGTGGTACTACTTCTCCAAGGTGATTGAGTTCCTGGACACCATCTTCTTTGTGCTGCGGAAGAAGAACAGCCAGATCACCTTCCTGCACGTTTATCACCACGCCTCCATGTTCAACATCTGGTGGTGTGTTCTGAACTGGATCCCCTGTGGACAGAGTAGGTCACACCCACTTCCACCTACATCACTGTTAGAATCAAAGGGACTCGATTGATGTAAGAGCGAATCAGTAGGGGGCTTTGGGCGTGGTATAGGCAGAGACGAAAGAGGGAAGCAAGACATCTCACTCGCTCCTTTTTTCTGGTTCATATACAGTCAATGAACTAAGCAGACCAGACCATAAAGATATATAGAAGACTCATCTTTGTATCTGTGCCATTATAGCTTATGTGACAGTATGGGCAACGCCATTGAGGCTACCTATATTTTAAAGGAGTCCATTTTCTTCTTCTCGATTGGCTGATCCCTCCTTATGACCCGGTTGGACTCCAGCTAATACGACCTTTTAGCCACTAGAGGTCTCTATCATTCTCTATGGACCAGACCCAGCTGCTAATGCATTGGTGCCTATGGGAGAGCCACCTGCTTAAGTAGACCGGGAAAAAAAATGGCAATGGCAAACGGCCTGAGTGGGACATCTTCATTTATCCACCATCTTTGATATAGGTTGACGTTAGGGTCAGATTGAGATGAGAGCTGAGGTTGATGTTCTCCCTGTGGAAATGTTCTAACACCTATTCTTCAATGTTGAAGCCCAATGGGGGTAGTTGTTATTTTGCTGATTATGCCAACGTTCTTCAAGCAGGGCTAAGGTACTGCATCTCAGTGCTAGGGGTGTCACTACAGGCCCTGGTTTGATTCCAGGCTGTATCACATCCGGCCATGATTGGGAGTCTCATAAGGCAGTGCACAATAGGCCCAGCGTCGTTAGGGTTTGGCCAAGGTAGGCCGTCATTGTAAATAAGAATTTGTTCTTAACTGACTTGCCTAGTTAAATGAAGGTTAAATAAAAATGGAATGGGGCCTCCCGGGTGGCGCAGTGGTCTAAGGCTGGTTGCAAATTGCCACCATAGACTCTGGGTTCGAGCCCAGGCTGTCACAGCCGGCCACGACCCGGGAGGTCCATGGGGCGACGCACTATTCGCCTAGCGTCGTCCGGGTTAGGGAGGGTTTGGCCGGTAGGGACATCCTTGTCTCATCACGCACTAGTGACTCCTGTGGCGGGCCGGGCGCAGTGCGTGCTGACCAGGTCACTAGGTGTACGGTGTTTCCTCCGACACATTGGTGCAGCTGGTTTCCGGGTTGGATGCACGCTGTGTTAAGAAGCAGTGCGGCTTGGTTGGGTTCTGTTTCGGAGGATGCATGGCTCTCGACCTTCGTCTCTCCCGAGTCCGTACGGGAGTTGTAGCGATGAGACAAGACAGTAACTACTAACAATTGGACACCATGAAATTGGGGAGAAAAAGGGGCTAAAAAAATAAAAAAATATAAAAATGCAATAAATAAAGGGATCCGCCCCTCATGAGGCCGGCAGCAGTGTCATCCCATCCCAGCAGGCCATATATAACTACACCAGGAAGAAGCCCAAAACCAGGGGCAAACTCGAGTGAGCATGTCCTGTCCTATAATAAAAAATAAATAAATAAAACTAGCCCAAACAACTTTAACATGTCCCTGCTACAAGCAATTTGCAAAATATGTTTCATTATTTTTCTCACTGTAGTTGTGTTGCCTTGGTGACAGACCAAACTGCTGAATTTCAATGTGAAAGGTTTGTCAAGTATGTCAATCAATAATACATTTTTCCCAAATCTTTTTTCCAAGGTTTCTTTGGGCCGACTCTTAACAGTTTCATCCATGTGTGTATGTACTCCTACTATGGCCTGTCCACAATACCCTCCATGCAGAAATACCTCTGGTGGAAGCGCTACCTGACTCAGGCTCAGTTGGTGAGTACACTGGTTGCAAATTCCTTTCATGAAACGAGCGCTCATATTCAATCAAGCCTGTATGATCTCACTTGAACAGTGAAGGGAACTACTCTTCTAGTCTAAGAGCAATGGCCTACATTAAGCATAGACATGGGACGATAAAAGCCACGCATGTTAGAGGAGTTATAAGACCCCTGACGGAGAGGTTCCCCCTTTTTGCTCTCCGTCTGTCTCAGATCCAGTTTATACTGACCATCACACACACCCTGTCTGCAATCGTCGTCCCTTGTGGTTTCCCCGTTGGATGCCTGCTCTTCCAGTTCTCCTACATGGCCACCCTCGTCATCCTTTTTGTCAACTTCTACGTCCAGGTACAGTAGCGCCTTGGGGTAACCTTCCCATGAACACTGGATTCAAACTGTGCTCTGTATAATAGGACACGGTAAAACAAATGTGTCTTTCTCAAATTATTGGAAAAGTCCACAAATACGACAATGTTCTTTGTTACGCTAGGGATTCATTTAAAGGCATGTCTGAATGTTTATGTTGGTTTTTCAATGGTCGAAAGTTGACCGATTTTTATCCCAGACCTACAGAAAAAGACGGCCAGAAGAATCCATCAAGTCCAGTCGCCCAAATGGCCACTCTGTCTCCACCAATGGCACCAGCTTCAAGAAGAGAAAGTAGTATTTGGACCTGGTTGTCAAGACAACGACCTACTTCAACAACCACCAGAATCTATACATGTCGTGACACTACTGCTAAAATGCTCCAAAACAGGGATAAGTTTCAGTATGCATGTTTTGTATAGAAACCTTTGTACTTAATTTTTGTATTAAATTCTTTATTTGGTTTCCTTGGAGCTTGACAACATATGTGTAACATACTGTACGTACAGGAATGATGCGCTCATTTCCTTTGCACTTTCAATTGCTGAAATGCAAGTGTGAAAATTCCATCCATTCCTTACCACGCAGTAACCTATGCAATTCATAGTTTATATTCTCATAGTGTAAAAACCTGAATACAATCAGCAATTTCCACAATACTTTGACATAATTTACGTTGCTATTGCTTTATTGAATATAGCCCATGTGTACAGTGTGTACTCATCAAAAATATCAGTCCAAAGCATTCACTGAAATCATTGTTAAACTAAAGATGCCTTAGAAACACTGCAGATCCTTATACCTGATGTATCACAATGTATTTGAATGTCTTCGTTTACGGGTACAACATGTGCTGGTAAACATGACTGGGTGACTGGGTCTTTAGAAAAAGCAATATTGAACAGGCTTTCCTGACGACTTTGGTAGACTTTATACATTGAGAAATGCAACCACTGATCAATATCTTTGAATGGCTATCGGCAAACAGACAAAATAAAAGTACTTAAAAAAAAAAATGAGCATGGTCTGCCTTGCTCTATGGCGACGAACCACGTCCCTGAAATTCATCAGCCATGATCTTTTAGCTATGGATGTGTTAGCTATCAGCTATGGATGTGTTAGCTATTAGCTATGGATGTGTTAGCTATCAGCTATGGATGTGTTAGCTATCAGCTATGGATGTGGTAGCTATCAGCTATGGATGTGTTAGCTATCAGCTATGGATGTGTTAGCTATCAGCTATGGATGTGTTAGCTATTAGCTATGGATGTGGTAGCTATCAGCTATGGATGTGGTAGCTATCAGCTATGGATGTGGTAGCTATCAGCTATGGATGTGTTAGCTATCAGCTATGGATGTGTTAGCTATTAGCTATGGATGTGTTAGCTATTAGCTATGGATGTGTTAGCTATGGATGTGTTAGCTATTAGCTATGGATGTGGTAGCTATTAGCTATGTATGTGGTAGATACTAGCTATGGATGTGGTAGATACTAGCTATAGATGTGTTAACTATTAGCTATTATTGTGTGTATTTTGAAGAATGCCCGAAAAAAAGATGAGCGAGATTGCTTGTGTGAGAACTGTGATCACGGTCTATGATCCATTATGTGAGAACTGTGATCACGGTCTATGATCCATTATGCGTGAACTGTGATCACGGTCTATGATCCATTATGCGTGAACTGTGATCACGGTCTATGATCCATTATGTGAGAACTGTGATCACGGTCTATGATCCATTATGTGAGAACTGTGATCACGGTCTATGACCCATTATGCGTATCTGTATGACGTCACCGTCAGGGTCCAAGGTGGTGAGTGTTTCAACAGGAAGTGGAGGGTCTTGTCCTCTCTTTCCTTTGTCACCAACTCATTGGAGGTTCCTGTGGAGAGAAAGAGAGGATAAGTAATCTTAAAAAGAGATAGTTTACTTACTTTATTTTGGACTTACCGATGATGTGGTTGTCGTTTCATAAAAAAATATTTAAAAATGAGTTAATTTTGTTGGTTATGAAGCCACATCCAGAATCTCCTAACAAGAAAAAAAATCAATTTATTCCAACTTAATCCCATATATTGTTACCTGCATACTGCCAGACCTAGAAATCCGAACAGTCATATTTACACTGACGTCACTCGGGTTGGAAAAATCAGGTGGATTATGAAGTGTCGCTGCTGGCTCAGATCTTGGTTCCATGTGGTCTGTAGCTCCTACGGGGGGAGACTAAGTACACCCCCGAAGCCCACTAACACAGTAACTCTCTGTGACCATGGTTCACACCACAACCCTACCAGGAACACTGGATGCCCTGCTTCACCCTGGATATATTTACAGATATATTATATTTGTATATTATATTTGAATATTTGTATATTATATTTGAACTTTCTCTTCAAATCCCTCGTTTTCACAAACCGACTCACAAAATAAAGATAATGTGGGTGATCCATTTCGGTCTTAATACAACAGAAAATCTAATTTTCCATTTAAAAAGACGGGAACGAGATCCAAGGGCAGGCTGGACTGAGTTTATTCCACAGTGACCTACCATGTGGAATACAGTGTGTGGGTCAGAGGGGTACGATACAATTATTTCCATGACAGAATTAAAAAGCAATTGTTACGGTTTTCTAGGTGTGAAGGAGAGGCAGACCAAAATGCGGCGTGTAGATTACGATTCATGTTTAATGACAAACACACTAAACACAAACACTACAAAACAATAAACGTAATGAACGTAACGAAAACCGAAACAGCCTATACTTGTGTAAACTAACACAGAACAAGGACATCAGGACACTAAGGACAATCACCCACGAAACACTCAAAGAATATGGCTGCCTAAAAATGGTTCCCAATCAGAGACAACGATAAACTCCTGCCTCTGATTGAGAACCACTTCAGACAGCCATAGACTTAACTAGAACACCCCACTAAGCTACAATCCCAATACCAACACACCACATACAAAAACCCATGCCACACCCTGGCCTGACCAAATAAATGAAGATAAACACAATATATTTTGACCAGGGCGTGACAGAACCCCCCCTAAGGTACGGACTCCCGGACGCACATCAAAACAATAGGGAGGGTCCGGGTGGGCGTCTGTCCATGGTGGCGGCTCCGGCGCGGGACGTGGACCCCACTCTATCAATGTCTTAGTCCCTCTTCCTCTTGTCCTAGGATAGTCCACCCTCGCCGCCGACCATGGCCTAGTAGTCCTCACCCAGAACCCCACTGGACTGAGGGGCAGCTCAGGACTGAGGGGCAGCTCGGGACTGAGGCAGCTCGGGACTGAGGCAGCTCGGGACTGAGGGGAAGCTCAGCACTGAGGGGAAGCCCAGCACTGAGAGGAAGCCCAGCACTGAGAGGAAGCCCAGCACTGAGAGGAAGCTCAGGCAGGTAGTTGGATCCGGCGGATCCTGGCTGGCTGGCGGTTCTGGCAGATCCTGGCTGACTGGCGGATCTGGAAGAGTCTGGTTGACTGGCGGATCTGGAAGAGTCTGGCTGACTGACGGATCTGGAAGAGTCTGGCTGACTGACGGATCTGGAAGAGTCTGGCTGACTGACGGATCTGGAAGAGTCTGGCTGACTGGCGGATCTGGAAGAGTCTGGCTGACTGGCGGATCCTGGCAGACTGACGGATCTGGCTGCTCCATGCTGACTGGCGGCTCTGGCTGCTCCATGCAGACTGGCAGCTCTGGCGGCTTCTTGCAGACTGGCAGCTCTGGCGGCTTCTTGCAGACTGGCAGCTCTGGTGGCTTCGTGCGCTCCAAAGCATAACACAGTGCCTGCCCGGGCTCACTAGCCCCCCGGTAAGCACAGGGAGTTTGCCCAGGTCTCCTACCTGGCGTAGCCATACTCCCTGTGAGCCCCCCCACAATACATTTTTGGGGCTGACTCTCGGGCTTCCATCCGCGTCGCCGTGCTGCCTCCTCATACCAGCGCCTCTCTGCTTTCACCGCCTCCAGTTCTTCTTTGGGGCGGCGATATTCTCCAGGCTGTGCCCAGGGTCCTTTTCATCCTCCCATGTCCAGTACTCCTCTTTGGGCTGCTCCTGTTGCCTCTTCTCCTGCTGCACCTTGGGACGGCTACACTCCCCTGGTTTAGCCCAGGGTCCTCTCCCGTCAAGGATTTCCAACACAGACTGAACAGACAGCACAAAGCACAAGGATGTTTATATTTAGTGGGGAATATTGCCAAACACACAGTTGCCCTTGAGAGGAAAGTGGTTTATACTTGACCCACTAAACATGCTATACAATAGCATTCGATACTAAACAGTGCATACACTAAACATTCTATACAATATACACCAAACAGTGTACTGTATACACTAAACATTCTATACAGTCTAAAGTTGTCTAGAAGGGATACAGCCTTTTCCAAAATGGACTTTTCATAGCAGTTTTAGAAAAATTACGCTTCAGGTTAGGAGAATTAGCATATGGTTAGGAAAAACGTTGGCTAAAATCAACTTTTGACATCCATTTGGACAAAAACTGTATACCATGTAGACCTGACCCTAGTCTACACTGAACAGTATATACAATAGGAATGGAATCAAGCTCAACAAATGCATGGTTTCATGTGTTTCATACCATTCCGGCCTCCTATGGTCTTCACACAATAAACAGTATATATGCAGTACTCTGTCCACAAATTGACCTGGTACCTCTTCAAAGCGGTCAAGAATGTAACATTCTCTGACTTCCTGACATGTGACAAGTCTGTATACGTGGCACCAATAGTCTCAGTGACTTCGACAGTGACCTGAGGCAGTCAGACCTTAACACACATGCGGTGATGCAGAGACTCGAGGCAGCGCACACGTTTTCAGCGACAGGATCTGACCTCACATGCAGTGGTTCCTTTGGTCTCCAGAAGGTGGCAGGATTCCATCCTGATCTTGGACATGATCACCACATAACAAACAGTCAGTAGATCCAAGGTCTTAATTATTACTACTCGTTGTCTCATTGAAAGAATTGCTCGAATAGCATTACAGCAGACATTGGGGGAAGGCCGTGACATATGACAACAACCAAATAGCCAACCTCAGTGTCAGAGCTGCCACCCAGTTTGAATGAATTTACACCTGTGAGGTTCCACTTCTTTCCCTATGATCTGAGAACAAACCACAACTTTACTGTATTTGATGGCAATATGGTATACTGGACCTATATAAAGAGTACAGTATTGGTGAACTATTGAAACAGAGCATTTTGTTTTGATCACCGAGACAGATGTTGTCAGATTGGTCTGTTTTACAGCAGAGATCTACAGAACAATCATTATTACTCCCATACTATGTGTAACACATTCAACTCTCCTACTGCCACGTGCCATGTAATGATATAGCTTGACAGAGTTGGCTACAGTACATACAGCATGGGACCAGGCTAAAGAAAGCCCACACTAGGGTTACGTTACCCCTTTGTTTGTGGTATTATGAGGCTAATGGAAGCCCACGTAGTGGGGTTATACATGACCCCTTCATGTGTGTAAGGCTTACCTCTGCGCTGTCTGCAGTTGCCAGAATAGGGGACCTTGGCAGAAACAATCAGATGCTCATTTAAAAAAAAAAAAAAAAATCCTATGTGGTCTAATGTACCAGAAATAACCAGTGTCAGTGATTGGGTGTAGAGTGAAAGCGGAGTCAGGCGCAGGACACAGGTATAGAGTAATCCAACTGAAGTTTACTCAAAGAATAAAGCAAAATTCCAAATAGGAAAATACAATACAACACAACACAACCACTAACGACATGAACAATCACAGACAGAACAGAAATGTATGTCAGATGGTTAAATAGGAAATGTAATGAGGGAATGTAAAACAGGTGTGTGTGTAATCAGACAAAACAAAACGAAACAGAAAAATGGATCGGTCGTGACTAGAAAGCCGGTGGCGTCGAACGCCGAACACCACCCGAACAAGGAGAAGGGCCGACATCGGCGGACGGCGTGACACATAGACTGCCACATATATCACAGGTCTCCATTGCAGCTAGCACATCGAGATCTACAGTGGCAAAATACATTTCATAAATTCATACATTCATTTACAGTGGAAATTAATCAAGTATTCTGCAGTATAACCTGTATATTCTGTATCAGATCAGATCACAGTCTGTGATTAAAGAGCTGAACATATCTGAATGTAAGGTTTCCATGACATGCTGTATCAATGGCTGGTTTTCTGAAGATACTCTTTTCTGGGGGAAATAGAAGACTAGGGTGTAGCCTACATTCATAAGCCCTTTTCATTGGCTTCTCGTAAAGGAATTTGTAAAGCATTGTTCTAATAATTCAACTGTCACGTTAGGGGTTACCAGCAGTCATTTGCTTTCAAAGACCCTGTGGGTAGCGGCCAAGATGTCATGCTTGGATCAATCTTAGATGATCCTGGTCTGATAGGGTTGGACAGGTGAACAGTCAGAATGGTCTGATCATCACAGTCTAGAGAGAATCATGTTAAAGAATACTAATAATGTAGTTATCAGACAAAAGAAAAGAAAGGCATCAAACTGATGGAGAAAACATCAGGGGTAATGATTCACTCACCACACACGCTGTACCTAAAGACGTCCGCTCTGATCAAATGGATTGACTCCCACAGTGAATCCTGATACATGGCAAGGGCATAAAACACAAACTCAGAAGTCTCATTTGTGACATTCTAATTTTGTAATGACCCATTAAGTAAACACCAATGACATTAGCGCTGATGTACAGTGTTAGGGAGCAGTAAACTACATGTAATTCAACTAGTAATGTAACTACATTTTGCAGTAACTTGGTGGTAGTTGAACTAAATTCTAATCTTGATAGTGTGTTTTGTAGTGAATACATTTGCCATGAAGCAGTGTCGCTAACTTTTGGAACTGTACAGTAATTTATTTGCTAAATAAAATATGGGTGAAGTAGGCAAGAATTTCCTTTCTTTTTCAGCATCAGACCTGCCTAATTCTCACTTGAAACATTGTTTTTGTGTTTAAAAACTTCTCAGGACTGCAATCCCGTTAAAGGGATGATATGACAACAGCCAGTGAAAGTGCAGAGCGCCAAATTCAAACAACAGAAATCTCATAATTAAAATTCCTCAAACATACATGTATCTTATACCATTTTAAAGGTAATCTTGTTGATCCCACCAAAGTTGTCACGCCCTGACCTTAGTATTCTTTGTTTTCTTTATTATTTTGGTTAGGTCAGGGTGTGACATGGGGGATGTGTGTTTTTGTCTTATTCTAGGGTGTTTTACTGTCTAGGGGTATTTGTAGATTGATGAGGTTGTTTTCATCTAGGTGTTTATGTTGGTCTATGGTTGCCTAGATTGGTTCTCAATTAGAGGCAGGTGTTTATCGTTGTCTCTGATTGGGAACCATATTTAGGCAGCCATCTTCTTTGGGTATTTCGTGGGTTATGGTCTATGTTATACGTTAGCACATTGTTTATATAGCGGTCACGGTCGTCTTATTAGTTTTTGTTTAAGTGTTCTTCGTGGTCTTCATTAATTAAAGAAGAATGTATTCCAACCACGCTGCGCTTTGGTCTACTCCATACGACGATCGTGACAAAAGTGTCCGATTTCAAATAGGCTTTACAGCGAAAGCACCACAAACGATTATGTTAGGTCACCGCCTAGTCACAGAAAAATTCTGCAATTTTTCCAGCCAAAGAGAAGAGTCATAAAAAGCACAAATAGAGAAAATGAATCACTAACCTTTGATGATCTTCATCAGATGACATAGGACTTCATGTTACACAATACATGTATGTTTTGTTCATATTTATATAAAAGAATCTCAGTATACATCGGCGCGTTATGTTCACTAGTTCCAAAAACATCCGGTCATATTGCAGAGATCCACATCATTTTACAGAAATACTCATAAATATCGATGAAAATACAAGTGTTAGACATGGAAATATAGATTCACTTCTTAATGCAACCGCTGTGTCCGATTTAAAAAATGCTTTACGGAAAAAGCAAACCATGCAATAATCTGAGAACGGCACTCAGAAAACAAATAGAGATATCCGCCATGTTGGAGTCAACAGAAATAACATAAATATTCACTTACCTTTGATGATCTTCATCAGACTGCACTCCCAGGAATCCCAGTTCCACATTAAATGTTTGATTTGTTCGATAATGTCCATCCTTTATGTCCAAAGAGCTACTTTTGTTAGCACGTTTGGTAAATAAATCCAAAGTCATGAAGCGCATTCCCTAGTTGCAGACTAAATGTCAAAAAGTTCCGTTACTGTTTGTAGAAACATGTCAAACGATGTATGGAATCAATCTTTAGGATGTTTTTAACATAAAACTTCAATAATATTCCAACCGGAGAATTCCTTTGTCTTCAGAAAAGCAAAGTAGCGCGAGCTACCTCTCATGTGAAATGCGCGTGACTGCTGCCAGACCTCTGACTCAATCTTCTCTCATTCTCTCCCCCTTCACAGTAGAATCCTCAAACACGTTTCTAAAGATGGTTGACATCTAGTGGAAGCCTTAGGAAGTGCAACATAACCAATATCCCACTGTGTATTCAATAGGGGCTGGGTTGAAAATCGACCAACCTCAGATTTCCCACTTCCTGTTTGGATTTCTTCTCAGGTTTTTGCCTGCCACATGAGTTATGTTATACTCATAGACATCATTCAAACAGTTTTAGAAACGTCAAAGTATTTTCTATCCAATACTAATAATAATATGCATATATTAGCAACTGGGACTGAGGAGCAGGCAGTTTACTCTGGGCACTTTTTCATCCAAGCTACTCAATACTGTCCCTGCAGCCATAAGAAGTTTCAATAGGCTAAATTAGACATTCTGTAAACTTCTGACTCCAGAGTGATCTTTTCACAAAATAATTTGGATGTAGTGAACTACTTTTTCAAAGTTACTTAGTTAAGTAAGTTAACCATATTTTTCTGAAGGGTAGCTTCCACTGTTCAGTTTGTTAAACTACTAGAGTAGCTTCCCAATTGCTGCTGGTGTAGTGACATTTTGTCGGGTCAGTCTCACCTCTGGTTCTTTTGACAAAAAAGCTAGTGCTGGACGTTCCCAGGTTGAAGTCCTTCAGTTTCTCATCCTCTGACATTAACATCTGAATCTATAGACGCATATTAATTTATGTGTTATATACATAATAGGCTGAGAGGAATATCAGACCGAGTCAAACCCCATTGGGCAGTGTAGACAATCTATCCGCTAGGGGGCAATACATTCTCAGACATCACAGTCAATGTTGGAATGGTCTCTCGTCCTCTCCATCATAGTATACCTTCTAATCACAGGAATCTGACATGACTGAAAACATACAGGAGTAGACAATGATCTTTGGCCAGGCTTGGTTTCCGCCTCTTCTTTTGTAGTATTGTTGAGGATCGAGTGAATCGACCTTATGCCTTGAATGGATAAAAAAAGGTATATTATGGTGGAGTATTAGTTTCATCATTTTGGAGACGAGAACAAGTTAACATCAATAGAACTGCAGGGGTGTTAATTATTATTTTCGAAAATATATTCTGTTCTTTAGTAAGCATCATCAAATGTGACGTCATTGATGAACAGACTGTAAAACAAACTTTTCCCTTGCTTTTCTATTAGACAGTCTCACTTCGTAGTGAACAAAATGGCATCCTTCCTAACCTTCTAAGCCAACGTCGTCTCTCTCAACAGTTAACTGTACTGCCTTACCTCTTAAACTCAGACCAAATGTGACTTCTGAGTCAGTCCCAACCACTCCCAACATGCAGCAGGAAGATGCTGGTGAGCTGACCTCAGTCTTTCCCCAAATAGCAAACAGCATGACTGTAGCTACCAGCATAAACAAAGCAAGGGAAGCAAATTCTGGAATTATGAAAATTCTGGAAAAAAACCTCACCTTCCACAGGAGGAGAAAAAAGCTGGAAAACTAGGAAATATTAGTATTTAATCCAAAACAATCATAAGACCGGTACCACCTAGACGAGGGATGGGCAACTTGCGGCCCCCACCCCCATCAAAGTTTTTTAACCTAACTCCTAAATTTAACCCTATAATCTTAACCCTAACCCCTAGCCTAGCAAACATTAGCCAGCTAGCTAACGTTAGCAACCTAGCCACTTAGCTAGAATTGGTAACATATCATACGTTTTTCTAATTTGTAACATATTATACGTTCACAAATATGTAACATATTGTATGTTTTGCAAATTCGAAACATATAATACAAATGGTCATTTGTAACATATATGAAATGGGTGTAACGGTTTTCTAGGTGTGAAGGAGAGTCGGACCAAAATGCAGCGTGTAGATTGCGATCCATGTTTAATGAACAAAACAAAAAAAACACGAGTCAATATTAAACACTACAAAAAACGTAACGAAAACCGAAACAGCCTATACTAGTGAAAACTAACGCATAGACAGGAACAAGGACACTAAGGACAATCACCCACAAAACCCAACACAAAACAGGCTACCTAAATATGGTTCCCAATCAGAGACAATGACTAACACCTGCCTCTGATTGAGAACCATATCAGGCCAAACATAGAAATATACAAACCAGACACACAACATAGAATGCCCACCCAGCTCACGTCCTGACCAACACTAAAACAAGGAAAACACATTATGAACGATGGTCAGAACGTGACAATGGGTGATGGACATACACAAATTAATACATACCATACAAAACATGTTTTACTAAATGGAGTCTCTTGGATTTACGTACAGAAAAATAAGAAATGCTTTGGGACCAGGTTGCTAGAGCAGGGCTCTTCCAACCCTGTTCTTGGAGAGCTACCCTCCTGTAGCAAAAACCTACGGGACGGTAGCTCTCCAGGAACAGGGTTTTAAGAGCCCTGCCTCAGATCTGAAATGACATTAGGTAAGCATTTCGGTAAACAGACCATCCAGTCTATCATAAGGCAAGGTGAAGTAATTGATATATTGCTTAAACATATCCAACATTTTCAGATGTACATGAGTGCCTAGGGAGTAGGGGCTAGGGGTTGATTTAATATTCAGACACACAGGCTGGTACAGGAGGTAGGCTGGAACCTCACACGCTTGTGAAGAACAGGAAGGCCCGCACACTGTTTAAGCTCCCAGTTAACCACTTTATTGACAACGTTTCGATCCGACCCGGATCTTCGTCAGGTCAAACAGTAACAATAAAAAAGATGAAGTTGGAAACTGTTGGAATAACAACACTTATGACCAGGACGTGCGTGGCAGTAGATATAATTACAGCAGCGTTTCCCAAACTCAGTCCTCTGGACCCCAAGGGGTGCACATTTTGGTTTTAGGCCCCAACGCTATAAAGCTGATTCAAATGATCAAAGCTTGATGATGAGTTGATTATTTGAATCAGCTGTGTAGTGCTAGAGTAACAACCAAATGTACACCCTTTGGGGTCCCGAGGACCGAGTTTAGGAAACCCTGAATTACATTGACCTATTTCCAAAACCAATCAAATTCATTCAAATGTATTTATAAAGGCCTTTTTACAGCAGATGTCACAAAGTGTTAATACAGAAACTCAGCTTAAAACCCCAAACAGCAAGCAATGCAGATGTAGAAGTACGGTGGCTAGGAAAAACTCCCTAGAAAGGCAGGAACCTAGAAGAAACCGAGACAGGGACCAGTCCTCTTCTGGCTGTGCTGGGTGTATATTACAAGAGTACATCGCCATTAAAGCCAGATTGTTCTTCAAGATGTTCAAACGTTCATAGATGACCAGCAGGGTCAAATAATAATCACAGTGGTTGTAGAGGGTGCAACAGGTCAGCACCTCAGGAGTAAATGTCAGTTGGCTTTTTTTCATGGCCAAGCATTCAGAGGTCGAGACAACAGGTGCAGTAGAGAGGGAGCGAGGGAGGGCGAGTGATATCAATGAGATGGGCAAATGTAGTAGTTACAGAAAATATGATATATACAGTCGTATGAAAAAGTTTGGGCACCCCTGACAATTTCCATGATTTCCATTTATAAATAATTGGGTGTTTGGATCAGCAATTTCATTTTGATCTATCAAATAACTGATTGACACAATAATATTTCAGTAGTGAAATTAAGTTTATTGGATTAACAGAAAATGTGCAATATGCATCAAAACAAAATTAGACATAAATTAGTGCATAAATGTGGGCACCCCAATAGAAAAATCACATCAATATTTAGTAGAGCCTCCTTTTGCTAAAATAACAGCCTCTAGACGCTTCCCATAGACTCTAATGAGTGTCTAGATTCTGGATGAAGGTATTTTGGATCACTCCTCCTTACAAAACATCTCCAGTTCAGTTAGGTTTGATGGTTGCCGAGCATGGACAGCCCGCTTCAAATCATCCCACAGATTCTCAATGATATTCAGGTCTGGGGACTGGAATGGCCATTCCAGAACATTGTACTTGTTCCTCTGCAAAAATGCCCAGGTAGATTTTGAGCAGTGTTTTGGGTCGTTGTCTTGTTAAAATATACAGCCCCGGCGTAACTTCAATTTTGTGACTGATTCTTCAACATTATTCCCAAGAATCTGCTGATATTGAGTGGAATCCATGCGACCCTCAACTTGAACAAGATTCCCAGTACCGGCACTGCCCCACAGCATGATGGAACCCCCGCCAAATTTGACTGTGGGTAGCAAGTGTTTTTCTTGGAACGCTGTGTTCTTTTGCCGCCATGCATAACGTCCATTGTTATGACCAAATAACTCAATCTTTGTTTCATCAGTCCACAGCATCTTATTCCAAAATGAAGCGGGCTTGTCCAAATGTGCGTTTGCATACCTCAAGCGACTCTGTTTGTGGCGTGTGTGCAGAAAAGGCTTCTTCCGCATCAGTCTCCCATACAGCTTCTCCTTGTGCAAAGTGTGCTGAATTGTTGAACGATGCACAGTGACACCATCTGCAGCAAGATGATGTTGTAGGTCTTTGGAGGTGGTCTGTGTTCAGTGGACACTGACAGCTTAAATCTCTGCGATAGCTTTTTGTAGCCTTCCTCTAAACCATAATGTTGAACAACCTTTGTTTTCAGGTCATTTGAGAGTTATTTTGAGGCCCCCATGTTGCCACTCTTCAGAGGAGAGTCAAAGAGAACAACAATGTGCAATTGGCCACCTTAAATAACTTTTCCCATGATTGGATGCACTTGTCTATGAAGTTCAAGGCTTAATGAGCTCACCAAACCAATTGTGTGTTCCAATTAATCAGTGCTAAGTAGTTACAGGTATTCAAATCAACAGAATGACAAGGGTGCCCACATTTTCGCATAGCCTGTTTTTCACATCTGATTTAATTTCAACTTAATATTGCTACACTAAAAATCTTTGTCTGGACAGCTTTTATTAGAAAATGAATGGAATGCCACTGTGATAATTTCTGTGACGACAGAGTCAATTATTATGCTGCCTCAGAGGGGTGCCCAAACTTTTTCATAGGACTGTACATATGGTATGTACAAAATGACACCTCACATGCTTATCAGGGAAAAAAAATCATAGACGCCTCAATAAGGCTTGGCAGGTCCTTCATGCCGTTGTATTCTTCAATTTTCATGACGTCTATAGCCCTTTCAAACCACGTCAACACGTGGACATGAGCAAACACACAGGACAACATACAGCCAAACAGACACAGAACCCAATAGATGACCAAATGTATGAATGTTAAATACATTTCTTTAGATTAAAAAATAAAAATGTTGCTGGGTTAGATACTTAATGAGACCTTTCCTGGGAAGGCGGGTAAAGCAGTCTTCATCCGTCTGGCGTGCATCATCAATGGCTCTCGCTCTCAAAAGCTGAGTGACGCTGTTGAACACTTCTATCAAGTTCCTGCAATTCACAAAAAGGAGATAGTGGGAGAGAAAATTTAAAAAATAATTCTAACAGAACTGTTCAACAGATTTCTCGTGGAACCAAGATGCTTTTATAAGGTTGTTGAAAGTAGGCTATGCTACTTCTGGCAAGAATGTCATACCCACAAAGGGTTAACTATAATTGAATGAATATGTGGACGTGAGAAAATAAACCTGTTAACCAACGACTTGGGAGGCTTTCTCCCTCAGAAGTGATGCTGTGATGGTTACAACAGTATTACTGACGAAAGCCTCCTCCAAAAATTATTTCGAAATGATAGAAAATGTTAAATATGCATGGTTTTGATAAATATAGATGCAATACATAGGACTATACTGTAGGCTAGTTATTGCTTTACACTGCAGGTCTCGTCAATGGGGTCCTTTTCACGAAGGTGTTTTTCGTGTTTAATTAAACCCATAGGTTAATAATATAAACATATTTTGACAATTTACCATGTTTTACGATAATATCATGAACCGTTTTTTCGGCTCCTATAATTATTAAAGAAACAATTTGATTTCATTGTTTAAAAAATGAAAAAAATGTACGATCATAATTTGCAGTGTGCAAGTGTAGCTATAGAGACAATTTCGCCACAGGTAAATCTAATTAGTGAACCGCTTGAAAAGACGCCCCTACAAGACCATGATCAGTCAAAATAAATAAATAATGTTGTAATCATTGTTATTCCTATTTGTTAAAGACAGCAATTTTAATTCATTATTGTATTCGAAGTATTTTTGGGGGGGAAAATATGCAATTTTTCTGTGTGGAGGCATTCGACCATTTGCATATAATAGCAAACACAAACAATCTAAAGATGTAACATTATAATTTTGATAAATTAAAATTGAACTTTCACAGTTATGATAAATTTCACTTAAACTGCCTTATTTACGGTGATACAATGTAATAGCTAATAACGCCCTTCAATAACAAATGGCACGCTTGGTTGTTTGATCTACAAACAGTGACAGATACAATCTATTCATTTATTATTGTGTCGTGTGCTTTGCCATTTGTAGGTAAATATAACAACAACTGTTAAGCGATAGCCTAATGATTACACCACTTAGACCTTCTGTGAGAACGGAATGTACTCAATGAATAATGGACAGCAAATATGTTAAGATTTCACTTGAGGGAAAATAATAATAGTTTTTTGTGTGCATAAAATCGTATACAGTAACGTAAGCCTATGTTTTGATCAGCCTCGTAACAGTGCCAATTTGGCTAATGGGAAACATGCAAACCCCTGACATGCTTCAAATGTAAAATAATGTCGGGGAAAAATCCAAACTATGGCCATGCCTGATCAGATTCCCGAATAAAAGAAAAGAGAACAACATTCCACAATAAAACAAAAAGGTAAATCGTAAAGACATGGGTGTAGCCTACGAAAAT
Source organism: Oncorhynchus kisutch (assembly GCF_002021735.2). Lineage (NCBI taxonomy): Eukaryota > Metazoa > Chordata > Actinopteri > Salmoniformes > Salmonidae > Oncorhynchus > Oncorhynchus kisutch. The sequence continues at coordinate 74,708,728 of NC_034191.2, forward strand.
AAAATCTATCCGCTGAAACATGAAATTCGTTAACATTGCCGCATGACTGATGCTTTGTTTGTTGTTAATGTGCAGCCCCGGTAGTTTTGATGTTTACACGTCAGTGCGGCTTAAGGTTTACATACAACAACTCCTAATGATGTCAGATAGATCACTTAACACCTGTCACTGTAGGCTACTTGTGTAACCGTTGAATGTGGTTATTTCACATTCAGATTACTCACATAAATGTTTGCTGATTTATGAACTAATCGTTATTCCTAACCAACAGGTTTGACATTTACAACACATATACTTTTCCTGTCAGAACTGCAAGCATAATCGAAATAGGCCTATTCCCATTGTTTTCCAGTTTCAAGTTTCAAAGTGTATTCGCCACTTGCACAGGATAAAACAGGTTAAAAACCAAACCGTGAAATTCTTACCTTGGGAGCTCTTTCCCAACAATGCAGTGATAATACTACTATTACTACTACTACTAATGATAATAATAACAATCATACAAATATAGAGAGTAATAATAATAGAAAATCTAATGAAACAATTAAAATAAGCGTAAAACCCACACAAGAACTACGACAGATAAAGAAACGTTCGTTAGCGGCCTTGTGTAACTTCATGACGTCTAAGTGTATTCAAGATCAACATAGATAGATATAGGTTAAAGCATAGTTAATTGCATTTGGTGTTTCATACATACACAGTGCTTGGAAGGAATGCTCGGGGAAACCGCCACGCAGTAGGATAAGTGGAGGTCAGTGCCACGGATCAGGTGAACTGAAAGTGCACAGTGCTCAGCCTCAACAGAGCTGAGGCTAGACATATTTTCTAGTCCTGCCTCCTCCTCCTTTACATAGACGAGACAGCGTACCTGTAGTCATTCACCTTGCTACTCCCGTGGCTTCGCGTAACACTACTCAGTAAGCAAAGGGAGCATTTGGATTGAGATAAAAGACAGGGGATACAAGATAAAAGACAGGGGATACAAGGTGCGAGGTTAGGGGACGCTAGCTGTAGGCCTATTGATGAATCCTGCTATGAGTCAAGTTCAAAAACCGTCAAATTGAGAGAATCTTACAAGATGGCAAAGTCCTCGGAACAGTTTGATGACCCCGACTGTGTTTGTTCCTTCGGTATGAAGTTAACGTGGGATATCAACGACCCAAAACTGCCTCAGGTATGTCAAAATCTCTCATATGACAGTTTACGCTATGCTTTAGACTATAGGCTATTCAATGAGAGATATTTACATTTCCAAAGTATATATCACTTGACACTCTATTAAATCAAAATATGTCAAGGTTGAATTTAAATAAATCATTGTTTCAATTTGTAGCCTAAAGATATACAAAGTTCAGGATAAATTAGTTTGCACTCAGATTGTCATGATTTGCCTAATATGCTTTCACAACTCAGGATTCAGATATTAATTTGCGCTTTGTGACCATATCTTCGGGTCTCTCCACAATCAAAACGTATTGCAGTAAGCCAGGCATATTCTAATTATTGGCCTGTACCTTTCGTGTGTAGCCTTATTATCCATTTAGAAAGCAACTATAAAGTAAGGAATGTATATTTCCCCCTAATTCTGACAGGACACAAAGCAGTATGACGCTTTTCAAGAGTGGACGGATGGTTATGTGCGTTACATCTACAATGGCGAGGACAAGAACGCACAGCGCCACCTGAGCGGATGGGCTATGCGGAACACCAACAACCACAACTGTCAGATTCTCAAGAAGTCCTGCCTGGGTGTCGTAGTATGCGGTCGAAACTGCACGCTGGCTGATGGAAGCAAACTCCAGCTCAGACCGGCGATTTGCGACAAAGCACGACAAAAACAACAAAGTGAGTAAATGCATTATGCACATCTGTATTGTACGGTGTACACTTGCCGACGAGTCTCATCGGGAAAAAAGGATGAAAACATCGTATTTTTAACATTAACAATGCAGCTGTTGATGCTGTATCAAATGAATCATAATGATAGCCTACTTACTGGGCCTGTCGACTATGTAGACTGTTTTTGAGAATATAACCCCACTCTGGATCGAGATATTCAACTTTTGATCTGGTCTAAACACTTGGTAGGTTTCCTGTGACTCCTTCATTCAGTCATCACCTTGACACACTATAGGAAATGTGGCACTGTGCTTCATCATAATAATAATATCCTCACTAAAAAAATAACGAAGTTGGCTACAGTCGAGGATAGACCACAGGAGCAGCCAAAATGTATGGAAAACATTCTTGGTTGTATTTTGAAAAAGCAATTAGATTCTTAGTGTGCTCAGATTGTAATGATCATAATAACATAATACACAGCTTTATATACAGGACACCTAGTCAAACAACTTCAATTAAACAATATTGTTGGTCTGAATGAAAAAATATATATTTAAAATTTAAAATAATGTTTATTTTATATATATTTTTTGTATTAATTTCCTTAAATCATTGTTTCACTTGTGACCACTCCCCACACTATGATCTTCCTCTCACATCCAGAAAAGTATAATAGTTAATAAATAAATGTACAATACCTGAATACAAAGGTTGCTTTTATACTATCAGCCCAGAGGGAAGCCAAATGCAAAATCAAATAATATGGCCTTGTTAAAAACTGTGTGTTTGTTAAAAACTGTGTGGTTGTTAAAAACTGTGTGGTTGTTTAAAACTGTGTGGTTGTGTGTACTGGTGGTTGTTCTCCAGAGAAGCTGTGCCCCAGCTGTAACTCTGCCCTGGAGCTGATGCCATGTAGAGGACACAGTGGCTACCCAGTCACCAACTTCTGGAGAATAGATGGAAAAGTCATATTCTTCCAGGTTTGTGGGCTCATTCTCAACTGAGATTCTGGAAACACTTTATTTAACGATCTTCTTTCCTCATAAACCATTAATAACCTGTTTGTTGATCATCATATATAAAGCATTTATTACCTACAAAGACCATGTACAATAGCTGTTTTCTACTTACTTCATACTATAGATGTTTAGTGGTTTATAAGCAAACCTTCAATTAAAGTGTTATGGTTTCAGTATAAAGACAAATTGACAATGAATTAGCAACTGGCGTGGGTTCATAAATTTGGATGATTGATTAATAATATCTGAAGGCAAATAATTTGAATTCACGATAAAGTAGAAAACAAGAAACACATTGTTTTTGGTTACGAGCTTCGGTGCAAAAAAAATCTAAGTGTGTGACTAAAGATTTTCTAAATAATTTCAAGAAAGTAACAATCATAGTACGTGTTGATGTGATTGCAGGCCAAGGGAGTCCATGACCATGCCAGACCGGAGAGTAAGTCTGAGACGGAGGCCCGGAGAAGTGCAGTGAAGAGGAAAATGTCCTCTCCACACTTCTCCCAGAAGAGGAGGCTGATAGAGTCAGATGTAAGAACATTTACCCTCCATGGTCATATGCAGTGGAAGTCTGAAGTTTACATACACTTAGGTTGGAGTCACTAAAACTCGTTTTTCAACCACTCCACAAATTTCTTGTTAACAAACTATAGTTTTGGCAAGTCGGTTAGGATATCTACACTGTGCATGACACAAGTAATTATTAAAGATACAGAAGTATCTATATCCACAGTAAAACAAGTCCTCTATCGACATAGCCTGAAAGGCCTCTCAGCAAGGAAGAAGCCACTGATCCAAAACCGCCATAAAAAAGAAGCCAGACTACGGTTTGCAACTGTACATGGGGACAAAGATCCTACTTTTTGGAGAAATGCCCTCTGGTCTGATGAAACAAAAAATAATACTGTTTGGCCATAATGACCATCGTTATGTTTGGAGGAAAAAGTGGGAGGCTTGCAAGCCAAAGAACACCATCCCAACCTTGAAGCACGGGGGTGGTAGCATCATGTTGTGGGGGTGCTTTGCTGCAGGAGGGACCGGTGAAATTCACAAATTAGATGGCATCATAAGGAAGGAAGATAATGTGGATATATCGAAGCAACATCTCAAGACATCAGTCAGGAAGTTAAAGCTCGGTCGCAAATGGGCCTTCCAAATGGACAATGACCCCAAGCATACTTCCAAAGTTGTGGCAAAATGGCTTAAGGACCACAAAGTCAAGGTATTGGAGTGGCCATCACAAAGCCCTGACCTCAATGCTATAGAAAATATGTGGTCAGAACTGAAAAAGCGTGTGCGAGCAAGCAGGCCTACAAACCTGCTTCAGTTACACCAGCTCTGTCAGGAGGAATGGGCAAAAATTAACCCAAGGTATTGTGGGAAGCTTATGGAGGGCTTCCAGAAACGTTTCACCCAAGTTAAACAGTCTAAAAGCAATGCTACCAAATACTAAATGAGTGTATGTAAACTTCTGACCCATTGGGAATGTGATGAAAGAAATAAGAGCTGAAATAAATCATTCTCTCTACTATTATTCTGACATTTGACATTCTTAAAATAAAGTGGTGATCCAAACTGACCTAAGAAAAGGGAACTTTTACTAGGATTAAATGTCAGAATTGTGAAAAACTGAGTTTAAATGTATTTGGCTAAGGTGTATGTAAACTTCTGACTTCAACTGTATGTACTCTGAATTATGTCTACCTGCTTAGCCAGAGGTGGATGGTTCCTCTCAATTGTTTTCCTGTAGGAAGATTTGTCTTGCCACTGTTGCCTTTGCTTTCTGTATAAGCCCTGTGCACCTACAAGGACATTGAAATATGTACTGTTGTGTACTGTTACTTGTTCAGACTGGGAGATACCATGACCTGGGTGCTCCTTTCCCCAACCTGCACCAGCTGTCCTGCATGGAGGGCCCTGACCGCTTCAGCATCATCGCTGAGTCCAACTTCCCCTTCCAGAACCCTGAGCCCTACAAGACCCAGCACTACCCGCCCTTCCAGAATCCTGAGCCCTACAAGTTTGCCTACGACTCCCATGCCACCCTGGGTGAGGCCCCCTCCACACTCCAGAAGCCGGCCAACCACCGTCTGTACATGCCCAGGCCTCCATGTAGCTACGACTTTGCTGTGCCTGGCTATTTAGGCTCTGGCTCCTACACAGCCCTCTACAAGGACCCCAGTAGCCACCAGGCAGAGGCCCCTGAGCCCAGCAAGGTGAGCTTAGGCCTGGGTACCAGCACCACCACACCCCACACTACCGGCACTCTCTCGGGCCATGACCGCAGCAGCTACGACACTCCCAGCAGCAAGCATCACGGCTGGAAGCAGATCCTGGGCAAGGGGACATACGGGGAGCGGGGAGAATATGGGCAGCTCCCTGGCAACGCCAACCACCACTATTACAACAGTGAGTATCCATGCAGGACCCTGACGGGCCCAGTGCCAGCCACGCCCGCCTCCCTGCAGACCATCATCACCACCACCACCAAGGTGTCCTACCAGCCCTGCCCCAAGCCATCCGTGGTCAAATACGGCGATAACATGTATGACGTTAAGGGCCTGCCCAACTGCAGCTCCTTGCTCGAGGACACCTCGCCCTCCTCCTACTCTGATCTAAAGATTACAGAAGATTCCGGGGTCATCAAATCGGCACTGTCGTACCAACCGGAAACCCTGCCAGCCAAAATCGAGAGGGCAGAGAACTTTGACACTTACCGATACAGCAACTACACGTCCAACAGCTATCCCGACAGGGTTTCTCATCCGCTTAGGTATGACGGAGTAGGGTACTAATAGCTCACACCAACAGATCAGAGAATAGGGAGATATGACAGAGGAGTACATTTGATAGTTGTAACCTGTATACAAATGGTCAGAAAGAACACTTGGAACAGACTTAATGACACCTTTTATCAGGTTTGTGAATATCTATTGTTATTTATATATTTGAGGTGTTGGAATGCATTTGGACTGCTAGTGATGACAGTCATCTAGGACATTCACAACATTTCCCAATTTGCATTTAACTCACAAATTAGTTATTATGCAGGTTGACCTTTATTGTCATGAGTCTTGCCCTGGGGGCAGAACTGAACAGTTTCTGCTAGATGGGCCAGCTGTATGTCAAAATTGACAATATCTTAAAAATTCATGAAAACAAACATTTTTGCTTTTTAGTCTTAAAGGGATACTTTGGGATTTTGGCAAGGAGGCCATTTATGTACTTCCCCAAAGTCAGATTGACTCGTGGATACCATTTTTATGTCTCTTGAGTCCAGTATGAAGGAAGTTAGAGGTAGTTTTGTGAGCTAATGCTAAATAGTATTAGCGCAATGACTGGAAGTCGATGGGTATCTGCTAGCATGCTAGCTCCAGGGTTATCAGTGTGGTTAGGATTAAGGTTAGAGTTAAAATCAGATTTCTTGACTTTGTGGCTGTGCCAGCTAGTGACCACTCTGCAGAGCTGCCTCCAGTACACGAGTCATCCCAATAAATGCCAACCTGCTGTTATTATTGCCTTTGGATAAAATAAAATAAAATAAATCAGTTTATTGTGTTTGTAGAACATGAATAGGTATTTTGTCTGTGTTACGTTATATTCCTATGTCACTGGAATAAATGTTGTATAGATTGGGATGAGCTACAAAAGCATAATGAATGTGCTCTTGCTACCAGTGCAACTGTAGATACAGTCTTGAACTGTACAGTCTCTGAACATAATTATGTGACATTAAAATTCAATAAGCTCCCACTATAGATTTGACACATTCTGAAGTTGTGGTTATGGCCTTTGTTTTGGTCCAATTATCATTCACCTCCAGCCCTTTGAAAGGGCCCCCCTCCATTTTGGGGTAGGGACGGGAGAAAGAGAGAGAGAGAGAGAGAGAGAGAGAGAGAGATGTCTTTGTCCCTCCCTTCGAGAATGCCGGTAACACACGCCGCTGACAGTATCTCTCCTCGCGGCCGGATCAGCAGGGAAGCAGCGCCGCTTCATTCGTTGACCCCGCCGGGGAGTTTTCCTCTGATGTCCCGTCTAGATAAACAAATTACTCACTATTATTGTAATGACAGAGGTGGTGTGAGCCATGAATCAGTTTGCCCATATGTGGATGAGTAGGTAACACCAGAGGGGATTTGATCCTCTGTAGGGTAACTGTGTGCAGACAGGAGACATAACTGTGCCCCTGTCAGACAGACAGATTACAGACTGATAAAGCTCTGTCTCGATATTGTTTTGACGATTATGGAATTTTGGTTAACGATTATTTGTCACAAAAATCGCCATGGTTCTTATCATAATTGTCAATTTTGTTGAAAAATATTTTGAGCTTGTAAAGCATTATAATGCATCTTTTAAAATGAGCCACGACATACCTAATGAATACAACACAGCTCTGGTGACACCCCTGTCTCAAAAACAACTAGTTTGACCGCTTTGAACTATTGGTAACTAAGCTTCTCCTCCCGACCGTGCTGGTGTTGTGACGAAAATCTCCCCCCTGCCAGAATCCCCCCCCCTTTCGCGTGAATGCACACGCACTCAATTCTTCATTGCTGCGACTTGCTTGCTAGTTGAGATTTCTGCTCTTCACTCCGTTGTCAGTTTAATATAACACACATACATTAATTATTCATTTCGGTTGCCTATCCTGATATGAAGTTTGTTCTATAGAAAGTATTTGACTCTAGTGACAAAATTAAGGAAATTAGAAGGGGGGGAATTCTTGTCTGCCAAAATTCTCCCCCCCTTCTATCTTGGGACTGCAAGGCCTGGCACACTTCAGAATAATTTTGGTAGCTCATGTTGACCAGTAGTGTGTACCACAGAAAGTATTTGGGCAAGAAAATGGCCTTGCCATCAGGATAGGCAACCAAGATGAATAATGAATGTATGTGTGTTGTATTAAACATAGAGGAGGGAGTAACATGTTGTCAAACATTAAACATTTCAGAACAACTACTAGTTGAATAAGACATGGGAGAGATGACAAATTTTGGCAAAGAGATTTATTTATAGACTAATACACTTGAAACAAATAGCCAAACCGAAAACTGCAGACATTACTAGTGCCTCCCCCTCGATCAAACGGCAATAAAAACAATTATAATGAAAGCTGACAGCTGCCTTGAAGGACACAAATAAAACCTGCTTTCTGCTACTAAGATCAGTGAAATGTAGGCTAAACTGACAACGGAGTGAAGAGCAGAAATCTCAACTAGCATGCAGTCGCATCAATGAAGAGTGTGAGTTCACGCCGAGGGGGGGTGGGGGGGGGGGGGTTCTGGCAGGAACACCTGTTCTGTTCACAAAATGAGTTTACCCATTTCATGTAAAAATTAAAAACTGCTTTTGGGTAAGCTATATCTACTTGAATATGACGATTATTATTTTAGTTCACATTTATTGTCCACAATTTTCAGTTACATATACAATATTTTTGCCATCTCTACAGAAACCTATTACCTTGTGTTCTCTTACTTTTACAGAGACATAGCTTCTTCTGGATAGTTGAGATGGGTGTGTAGGCATACACCTAAAATGCAGCGTTTTGACAGAAAAAAACATTTCATATACAACATGTTTGTAAAAACGTTGAAATGTAAGGTAGAGCACATGAGACTACAAGGCAGTATAGGTATAGTGACATGTATGTATTATCTTTAAAACTATACACTTGGCTGACGATAGTATGTTAGAATCATAGATGATAGTACAGTGCATGGTAGGCTATGGTGCTTTATACAACGGGTGGGTCTAATCCTGAATTCTGATTGGTTAAAAGAGCATTCCAGGCAGTGCATTCCAGCTAAGTCTATGATGTTACAATGCCCATTTACTCTGTTCCATCTGACTGTGCAATCCACTGTCTCATCAGCCCAGCCAGGCAAGTTATAAACTAGACTGTAAAAAGCACCTAGATATTATCTCCAATTTATTTTAGACTAACATTTGGTTTTCAACAGCGGAGATTTGAGTGATTCATCAAACCTAACTTGTTTACCTGAAAGGATCTCGTTTACAATACCATTCCCCTCTGTATGGCATGGGTCGTGGCTTTATTCTACAGTCCTGTTTGAGCTTGCAACTCTCTAGATCTTATCGAAGACTGAACTAAATTGGTAAGCAGATTGTAGGCCTACATAGTGGTGCTTGTTGCAGTGAATGGTAGCACTATTTCCATGTCCAGTTTCAGCTGGTTTCTATAAGGTAAACCTGGGAAGTATCAATTATTTTCCTTCAAAGCATTGACTCAACTCACATTCACACTGGACGGAAAACAAGTAATGTCAATTTAGCTGCTGTTTAAACCCCACCATATAATCACCATCATATCAAGTTAACTTTCAACACTATCAATGGTTTGTATTCATAGCAAATGTACAAACAATTTGTCATATAAAAAGAAAGGGTTCCAAAAGGGTTCTTAGGCTGTATCCATTGGAGAACCCGTTTTGGTTCGAGGTAGAACCTTTTGGGTTCCAGGTAGAACCCCTTGGGTTCCATGTAGGACTCTCTGTGGAAAGGGTTCTACATGGAATCCAAAAGGATTCTACCTGGAACCAAAAATGATTCTTCAAAGGGTTCTGCTATGGGGACAGTCAAATGACCCTTTTAGATTCTAGATTGCACCTTTTTTTCTAAGACTGTAGTGGTGGTGGTAACTAATAATAATTCAATTACCCACATTAGCAAACATTCTAGAACAAGTGGATTCCAACCCACACGTCACTTTTACTCTTCACCCAAACACAGCAAACTTTGACCTCTAAGCCTCTCTGACCATTTCATTTATTTTACTAGGCAAGTCAGTTAAGAACAAATTCTTATTTTCAATGACAGCCTAGGAACAGTGGGTTAACTGCCTGTTCAGGGGCAGAAGGACAGATTTGTACCTTGTCAGCTCGGGGATTCGAACTTGCAACCTTTCGGTTACTAGTCCAACACTCTAACCACTAGGCTACCCCTTGACCCTTCTCTGCCATGAAACCTGTCTTGATTTCCACTGAGGGGTTGACTCAGCCTGTATCCTCCCCTTAGAAGGTAGAGTACCACAGACCTACACTCAGGTCTGTAGCACTGGCTGTCTGATAGGTGTCTGATTAATGTTGGTGAATATGCAGCCACCCCTATATTCCTCCCCCAGCCCTCATCCTACACCACCATACTTCAAGAGGATATGTTTACAAACAGTGGGGTAGAGATACACCATGTTTAAAAGCAGGTGCCTGGTTATCTCTGCATTCATATAGCTTCAAAGAGACCCAAAAGGGGCTCAGAGGTGGGACTGTGCCTTAGATGGTTGGACACATCACGGGCCTTGGTATTGCCAATAAGGAGGAGGGTGCATAGCACAGTACAACATGCGCAGCTGTATTATCTGAGGTGCATATTCTGAAAACAAATTCAAACGTAAAACTGTTAAACACAGAATACCAGTGGGAAGGAATTGTACCTTCATGGTTAAATTAGCCATTTCAAAAGCACTAATGTAAGCTTCCTGCACTGTTATGTCCCTTTTTTTAAATTTAATTTGTACTATTGCACACTTCTTTCCAATCTCCCCCCCCAAAAATAATGGGGCTTTGAGTATTTTTTTCAACAAAAAAAAAAGCATTCCTGTGAAGATTAAAATGGAAGGTCCCAGGTGGCGGGTCCACTGAACCAGCCCTCTAACAGCCTGAGTGACTCCTCAACAGACCCTCTACTACTTTGGCATCAGCTGCTGAGTGGTAGTGGTAGTGGTAGAGGTAGTGGTAGTGGTAGTGGTAGTGGTAGTGGTAGTGGTAGTGGTAGTGGTAGTGGTAGTGGTAGTGGTAGTGGTAGTGGTAGTGGTAGTGGTAGTGGTAGTGGTAGTGGTAGTGGTAGTGGTAGAGGCAGTGTTAGTGGTAGTGGTAGTGGCAGTGGTAGTGGTAGTGGTAGAGGCAGTGTTAGTGGTAGTGGTAGTGGCAGTGGTAGTGGTAGTGGTAGTGGCAGTGGTAGTGGTAGAAGCAGTGGTAGTGGTAGTGGTAGTGGCAGTGGTAGTGGTAGTGGTAGAGGCAGTGGTAGTGGTAGTGGTAGAAGCAGTGGTAGTGGTAGTGGCAGTGGTAGTGGTAGTGGTAGAGGCAGTGGTAGTGGTAGTGGCAGTGGTAGTGGTAGTGGCAGTGGCAGTGGCAGTGGTAGTGGCAGTGGTAGTGGTAGTGGTAGAGGCAGTGGTAGTGGTAGTGGTAGAAGCAGTGGTAGTGGTAGTGGCAGTGGTAGTGGTAGTGGTAGAGGCAGTGGTAGCGGTAGTGGCAGTGGTAGTGGTAGTGGTAGTGGTAGTGGTAGTGGTAGAGGCAGTGGTAGTGGCAGTGGCAGTGATAGTGATAGTGGTAGTGGTAGAGGTAGAGGTAGTGGTAGTGGTAGTGGTAGAGGTAGTGATTGTGGTAGTGGTAGTGGTAGAGGCAGTGGTAGTGGTAGTGATTGTGGTAGTGGTAGTGGTAGTGGTAGTGGTAGTGATTGTGGTAGTGGTAGTGGTAGTGGTAGTGCTAGAGGCAGTGGTAGTGGTAGTGGTAGTGGTAGTGGTAGAGGCAGTGGTAGTGGTAGCGGTAGCGGTAGCGGTAGCGGAAGTGGTAGAGGCAGTGGTAGTGGTAGTGGTAGAGGTAGTGATAGTGGTAGTGATAGTAGTAGTGGTAGTGGTAGTAGTGATAGTGGTAGTGGTAGTGGTAGTGGTAGTGGTAGTGGTAGTGGTAGTAGCTGTACACATAGCAGGCAGGCTAGGTGCTCTCTGGCTCTGTAGGCTTCGATCTCTCTACAGGTTACTCAGACTGATAATGCAGGGCCTCAGCTGCTCCTGGCCAGAAAGAGATGCCATTTACACAGCCATTTTTCTCTGTGTCTCAGTGTACACACACACAGTGTACACACACACACACACACACACACACACACACACACACACACACACACACACACACACACACACACACACACACACACACACACCGAGGTGTCATGCCCGTAGGGGGGGTATCATGCCCGCTCAGATGTATCCTGTTTAAAATATATTTATTAAAAATATATATACAGTACCAGTCAATAGTTTGGACACACCTACTCATTCAAGGGTTTTTCTTTATTTAAAAAAAACTATTTTCTACATTGTTTAATAATAGAAAACATCATAACTATGAAATAATACATATGGAATCATGTGGTAACCAAAAAAAGTGTTAAACAAATCAAAATATATTTTATTCTTTATATTCTTCAATGTAGCCACCCTTTGCCTTGATGACAGCTTTGCACACTCTTGGCATTCTCTCAACCACCTTCACCAGGAATGTGTTTGCTTTTCCTTCACTCTGTGGTCCAACTCATCCCAAACCATGTCAATTGGGTTGAGGTCAGGTGATTGTGGAGGCCAGGTCATCTGATGCAACATGCCATCCCTCTCCTTCTTGGTAAAATAACCCTTACACAGCCTAGAGGTGTGTTGGATCATTGTCCTGTTGAAAAACAAATGATAGTCCCACTAAGAGCAAAACAGATGAGATGGCGTATCGCTGCAGAATGCTGAGTAGCAATGCTGGTTAAGTGTGCCTTGAATTCTAAATAAATCACAGACAGTGTCACCAGCAAACCACCCACACACCATCACACCTCCTCCTCCATGCTTCACGGTGGGAACCACATATGCTGAGATAATCCGTTCACCTACTCTGCATCTCAGAAAGACACGCGGTTGGAACCAAAATTCTCCAATTTGTACTCATCAGACCAAATGACAGATTTCCACCAGTCTAATGTCCATTGCTCATGTTTCTTGGCCCAAGCAAGTCACTTCTTATTATTGGTGTCCTTTAGTAGTGTTTTCTTTGCAGCAATTCAACCATGACGGCCTGATTCACACAGTCTCCTCTGAACAGTTGATGTTGATGTCTGTTACTTGAACTCTGTCAAGCATTTATTTGGGCTGCAATTTCTGAGTCTGGTAACTGTAATGAACGTACCTTCTGCAGCAGAGGTAACTCTGGGTCTTCCTTTTCTGTGGCGGTCCTCATGAGAGCCAGTTCCATAATAGCGCTGGATGTTTTTTTGCGACTGCACTTGAAGAAACTCTTAATTAAAGCTCTTGAAACTTTTGACTGGTACTGTGTATATATTTTTTGTTATTGTTGTTTCTCTGCAATACTACTAGCCACCTAGACATTTTATGAAGATGGCTTTAACTAGCCCAGATAGTTATGAGGTTGGGAGATTGGGAACCTAACTACCAAGAAGCCATTTCAGGCTATCAATTAAGTTAGAGTAGCTTGTCTACAGTGGTGTAAAGTACTTAAGTAAAAATACTTTAAAGTACTTCTTAAGTAGTTTTTTGGGTATCTGTACTTTACTTTTCTATTAATATTTTTGCCTACTTTTACTCCACTACATTCCTAAAGAAAATAATGCACTTTTTACTCCATACATTTTTCCTGACACCCAAAAGTACTCGTTACATTTTGAATGCTTAGCAGGACAGGAAAATTGTCTAATTCACAACTTATCAAGAGAACATCTTGGTCATCTCTACTGCCTCTGATTTGGCGGACTCACTAAACACAAATGCTTTGTTTGTAAATGATGTCTGTGTGTTGAACTGTGCCCCTGGCTATCTGTAAAAAAAATAAAAAAAATAAAAAAATTGTGTTGTCTGGATTGCTTAATATAAGGAATGCGAAATTATTATTTTTACTTTTACTTTTGATACTTAAGTACATTTCAAACCAAATACTTGTAGACTTTTACTCAAGTAGTATTTTACTGGGTGACTTTCACTTTTACTTGAGTCATTTTTCATTAAGGTATCTTTACTTTTACTCAAGCATGATGATTGGATACTTTTTCCACCACTGCTTGACTAACTATCTTAGCTGGCATACCTGCTGGCAAGGTTGGTAGACTTCAGAAAAGAAAGCAATAACTACATTTACTGAATAAGACTCTCTCACACACACACACACACACACACACACACACACACACACACACACACACACACACACACACACACACACACACACACACACACACACACACACACACACACACACACACACACACACACACACAAGGCTTTCCAGCCTTTTTGATCTGAGTGAAAACCCTAACATTGATGTGGGACTTTTGTACATTTTATTCTTAAAAAGAGCTGCATTAATAACTTACACAAAGCAGATTCATCACACCAACCACACTTCTAGTCAAATTCAGAAATTCTGGTGAAGTTGATCTATGTGCCAAAAATAATTCAAGTTTAGAGAGTTTTGTCTCTCAACGTTTTTTTTCTTCCTCAATCATCGACAGCCAATGGCAGTCATGCATCTGGCCTTCAAACATGTAATGTATGTCTGCCTAGGAAGCTGTCTCACCTGATGGTTACTGTTGTTTTGTCCTTAGCCATGACCGAAACAGGAATCTCAGGCATTCCAGTCTCGAAGATGTCACATAATTGTTAAGAATGGATGGTTAGGGACAGGTTACTCTTTACACCAGGTCTTGATATCTCTGCCTGAAAGGCTGCTGGAATGCCGGTACTTTGCGGAATGCCGTGGCCATGTAGCTTTATCATAAATCAACTGAAACCAACTCTAAAGGGGTGCTGAGCGTGAGAGTCCATGTCATCACATCTCCTGCAATGACGAATCGGCGGCCAATGTTTCCCTTTAAACCTTCATCTGCCGCATAGTACTGTAATAACATTAACCGCTGTTGACAGCAGACAGCCCAGTCTGGCAGTCTAGGTGTTGTGTCACTTGTAAAAATGTAGAGCTTTTCCAATGTATCGGGCAGTATTCAACTTCTTCAATGAGGTCTCTCAACTGGGGTTAAAAGGGTCAATAGGAAGTGGATAAAAGTTTTTATTTTTTATTTCACATTTATTTAACCAGGTAGGCAAGTTGAGAACACATTTATTTAACCAGGTAGGCAAGTTGAGAACACATTTATTTAACCAGGTAGGCAAGTTGAGAACAAGTTGTCATTTACAATTGCGACCTGGCCAAGATAAAGCAAAGCAGTTCGACACATACAACAACACAGAGTTACACATGGAGTAAAACAAACATACAGTCAATAATACAGTAGAACAATTCTAAGTCTATATACAATGTGAGCAAATGAGGTGAGAGGCAAAAAAAAGGCCATGGTGGCGAAGTAAATACAATATAGCAAGTAAAACACTGGAATGGTAGATTTTCAGTGGAAGAATGTGCAAAGTAGAGATAGAAATAATGGGGTGCAAAGGAGCAAAATAAATAAATAAATACCGTAGGGGGAGAGGTAGTTGTTTGGGCTAAATTATAGATGGGCTATGTACAGGTGCAGTAATCTGTGAGCTGCTCTGACAGCTGGTGCTTAAAGCTAGTGAGGGAGATAAGTGTTTCCAGTTTCAGAGATTTTTGTAGTTTGTTCCAGTCATTGGCAGCAGAGAACTGGAAGGAGAGGCGGCCAAAGGAATAAATTGGTTTTGTGGGTGACCAGAGAGATATACTGTACCTGCTGGAGCGCGTGCTACAGGTGGGTGCTGCTATGGTGACCAGCGAGCTGAGATAAGGGGGGACTTTACCTAGCAGAGTCTTGTAGATGACCTGGAGCCAGTGGGTTTGGCGACGAGTATGAAGCGAGGGCCAGCCAACGAGAGCGTACAGGTCGCAGTGGTGGGTAGTATATGGGGCTTTGGTGACAAAACAGATGGCACTGTGGATAGACTGCATCCAATTTATTGAGTAGGGTATTGGAGGCTATTTTGTAAATGACGTCGCCGAAGTCGAGGATCGGTAGGATGGTCAGTAATGTATTGTTACTTGAATGACTGTCACTACAATATAACCTATATATATATATATATATATATCTGTTATTATATATCCGTTATATCCGTTATTGCGTAATATAAAAACCTTACTTTCATGGCACATAGTAGGTATCAGAATAGAGTCCTCAGATATCTGACAGATTTAACTCTAGCCCCCCCTACACCATTCAGTCATACTGTATCAACGCATCTTTGAAATCTTCTCCCCAAAGAAAAGCAATACCTTCGCCGGAGATCATGACAGAGTGATGGGAGAACCTTGAAGGCAAGGGGAGTGGGGAAAAAGGACAAAGCAGACGGCCATGCTCGGCTTGCTCCATCGGGGCTGGAACCCCCAACCGATGCCTCAGATCTCCCCCTCTCACAGCTCCCCTGACCCCCAACGGAGCCCTCCAGCATGGGGAAAGATTAGCACCTGCACAACCAAGGATCGCACGTATCCCCCCACTGCCTGGCGGAATATAAAATGCTCCGACGGATGAGATGAGTCCAAAGAGGCCTAGGGAGAAGTGCGGTACAGATACCTGCAAAACTCATGTGTCAAGCTGTTTTCAATAGCTGTACAATGGCACAGAGATTTTAATCTCCATCTTGCTTTAACAAAGTAGCCCAGCAGTGATGGATTAGTTAATGGATCCCGTATAGGGTCATGTGGGCAGGTGTCCGAAAATACACCAAGACCTGACACACAAAAGTGTCAAACGAGAATTCTGACTTCCATGTCAATGACTGTGCAAGTATGTAAAAATAACCTTTAATAATTCGGACCCCCCTCCATGATCAGGATTCAAAGAGAGGGCCCAGAGGAAGATTTCCTACTGGTATCACTGTCTATTCTTGGGATGCGGGCAGAGTTAGGATCAGTTGTTTATCTGTAAACCAATGACTTGGGCCAATGATCTCAGATGGCAATCTGGAATTAACTAAAAATAGGCTGCAGAAAGGAAAGGCATCAAAATGGGGCCTCTTTTCACAGGTGAGGTTAGAGCAGGCAGACGTGGGCAAAAAGGTCTGCGCAGAGTCAGGATTGGAGTCAGGATTGGAGTCAGGATCGGAGTCAGGATGAGAATAAGGAACAGAATCAGGATCGGAGTCAGGATCAGAGTCAGGATCAGAGTCAGGAACAGAGTCAGGATCAGAGTTAGGATCAAAGTCAGGGTGAGAATAAGGAACGGAGTCAGGATCAGAGTCAGGATCCGTTGTTTGTCTGTAAACAAGACTGAAGCCAATGAACTTGGGCGAGCCATGGAAAAACATTCCAGAAGGAAATGGCAGGTAAGGTTAGAGAGTCAAGTTTATATTTTTGCCAACCCATCTTTGGCTTTGGATAAGTTACAGTAATACAGGGACAGTTTCTTAGTGGTCACAAAACGAGGCTAAAGCTACCAATCATAACAGTTTGTTAACTCATTTACTGGCCATCTGCATCATAACAGAGTTGATAACAATATTGATTAGTAAATAAACTTTCTATCACATTCTTATAGAGTAGCCTGTTCTCTGGGCAGCTGAACGAGTAGAGGAGAGACTGTGTGTAAAGTAGAGAATCCTACACATGCGCAGAAGCTTCTGACCTTTAGCTGTCGGGAAGAGGGTTTCAGAAAAGTTGGATCCGCAGCCACTTTGTTCTTATAAATAGCTACCAGACAAGGTGGTTGAGCGCTAGCTAGATGTGACACTGCCTGCATAGAGTATTCTTGAGGCGTCAGTGAGTATTTATTTACAGTAACACTCTGAGAGGTCTAAGTAATGTCTTTCGTCATGTCTCAGAACATAAACACTGCCCTCATTTCCAAATGACTAAACTAATCCCTAATCCCCATGAAGTTACACTGCCTGTTTACTAAATTAGCATTAGCGCTAAACAGTCAAACATGTCAATACAGTCTCAGATTGTATCTGTGCAAACCCCAGGTTTGCATCAACACAGTTTTCGATTAGAAGGTAACTAACCACTGATCCATTCATTCTAAGATAGGACAAATCGACAATGAAAATATGAATCATATGACAAACTCACAGTTAGTGAGTTTCATAAAATACTTCAACATGTGCTAAATATACAGTGCAACATACAAAATCAACTTAAATGTCCTAATGACTTTGAAACAAAATGTTGGGTTTGAGACGTGACCAAACATCTTCTTTTATCCGAACATCAAGAACGTCCGTTCTGCTTCATTTTACTTGTACACTGTCTCAGGGTCGGCGATCAGTCAACTGATCCTTATCATGAGTTTAGAGGGATGATTCAGTGTTTTACCAGAATATGTTACAGACAATTAACCTAGACTTCTGCCACTGCACCTACAACCAACACATGTTTAAGCACTCAATCACTTCCACCACGCCGACCTACAGACAAGCTATGACAGAAAAAAAACAACCCACTTCTCTTGTGTCAAGATCATCTTTGCGTTAAACAACTTATTTCTCCTCAACTGAACCAGAAAGACAGCAACCTATATTATAATATGGAAATTACTTCCATACTTATGTGACAACCATATTCATAAAACTACTTTAATGTTTGAAACAGGAACTTGAACTGGAACTGGAACGTAAGGTTTGTGACACACTTAAAAAACAACTTAACTAAAGTATCGCAGATATGAGTTAATAGACTAGACTACAGGTATAATGTCAAACCTCATAGTGACCTATCCTGTTGTACGTCTATCCTGTATAGGCTAGACCAGATATTCCCAAGCTGGGGTACGAGCAATACCGTCGAGGGGTACGCCAAATAAAGTGTATCTGTAACGGGGTGCGTACTGGCGGCAGAGAAGTCAGGCGCAGGAGAGAGAAAACTGATTTACAATGGTGTCGTTTAATAACCATAAAAACCACCGGACAACAGAACAATCAATGAATGGGTCAAACAAAACCCGGTATCCACCAGCATAACGTACACACGCACTACCAGAATCAATTCCGGACAAGGACATGGGGGGGAACAGAGGGTTAAATATACAACATGTAATTGATGGAATTGAAACCAGGTGTGAGGGAAGACAATACAAAACCAATGGAAAATGAAAGGTGGATCGGCAATGGCTAGAAGGCCGGTGACGTCGACCATCGAACGCCGCCCGAACTAGGAGACGGACCGACTTCGGTGGAAGATGTGACAATATCATGACACAGGAGGCAGATGGTTGGAGTCTTACAATGTTTAATAATCCAAAAGGAGTAGGCAAGAGAATAGTTGTGGACCAGCAAAAGGTCAAAATCAGATCAGAGTCCAGGAGGTACAGATTAGCAGACAAGCTCATGGTCAAGGCAGGCAGAATGGTCAGGCAGGCGGGTATAGAGTCCAGAACAAGACTAGAAAAAAGAGAAGAGCAAAGGCAGTAGTACGGGAAAAATGCTGGAACATACAAGACGAACTGGCACAGAGAGACAGGAAACACAGGGATAAATACACTGGGGAAAAGAAGCAACACCTGGAGGGGGTGCAGGCAATAACGAGGACAGGTGAAACAGATCAGGGTGTGACAAAAATATATATATTTTTTCCTTCACATTTTCAAACAGTACATTTATATTTTCCAACAAGGCTAAACATTTGCGTGAGGTTTTTTCTCTCCTGAGGAGCCTCGTTTCACTTCGAAATAACAACACAATGTCAAATACAGGAAGCCTAGTGAAACATTTAACATCCAATCACATGAACTATTACTCTTTCACGAGAAACCTTCACTCTTGCGCAGACATTTAGAAACAAAACATTACCGTTTGAAAAATTAGCCACAGATGTTTTTTTTCGAATCGTAAGACATGTAAAACGCAACAGACACCATTAATAAGAAGGGGCTAGAAGCATCTTATATGGTGAGCTACCGATGGGCTAGGACAGGCAAGCCCCATACTATTGTGGAGGACTCAATTCTTCCTGCTGCTGCGGTTACAGCTGGGTCAATGCTGGGGGAAAAGGCCCAAAAAACTATACAGACAATGACTTCATCAAACACTGTTTCACAACACATCGGTGACATGGGAGGAGATGCTTTGAAACAATTACTGCTTGTGAATTATATGAGTTACAGCTGGATGAGTCAACAGATGTGGCGGGCCTGGCACAGCTCCTGGTATATGTCCGTTACATTTATGGAGGGTCAATTAAGGAAGACATCCTCTTCTGGAAACAAGGACAACAGGAGAGGATATTTTTCAAGTACTGGACAGCTTTGTGACATCAAATGGATTGGTGGTCAAGATGTGTTGGTATCTGTACTGATGGCACAAAGCCATGACAGGGAGACAGTGGAGTGGTAACGTACGTACAAGCAGTTGCTCCTGACACCACTTGGGTACACTGCAGAGAGGCTTTTGCTGCCAAGGGAATGCCTGACAGCTTGAAAGACGTTTTGGACACTACAGTGAAAATAGTTAACTTTGTTAAAGCAAGACCCCTGAACTCTCGTGTATTTTCTGCTTTATGCAATGATATGGGCAGCGACCATGTAATGCTTTTACAACATACAGAAGTCAATCAAATGTATTTATAAAGCCCTTCTTACATCAGCTGATGTCACAAAGTGCTGTAACAGAATCCCAGCCTAAAACCCCAAACAGCAAGCAATGCAGGTGAAGAAGCACAGTGGCTAGGAAAAACTCCCTAGAAAGGCCAGAACCTAGGTAGAAACCTAGAGAGGAACCAGGCTATGAGGGGTGGCCTGTCCTCTTCTGGCTGTGCCGGGTGGAGATCATAACAGAACATGGCCAAGATGTTCAAATGTTCCGAGATGACCAGCAGGGTCAAATAATAATAATCACAGTGGTTGTTGAGTGTGCAACAGGTCAGCACCTCAGGAGTAAATGTCAGTTGGCTTTTCATAGCCGAACATTCAGAGTATCTCTACCGCTCCTGCTGTCTCTAGAGAGTTGAAAACAGCAGGTCTGGAACAGGTAGCACGTCCGGTGAACAGGTCAGTGTTCCATAGCCGCAGCAGAACAGTTTAAACTGGAGCAGCAGCACGGCCAGGTGGACTGGGGACAGCAAGGAGTCATCAGGCCAGGTAGTCCTGAGGCATGGTCCTAGGGCTCAGGTCCTCTGAGAGAGAGAAAGAAAGAAAGAAAGAAAGAAAGGGAGAAAGAGAGAAAAAAAATGAGAGAAAGAAAGAAAGAGAGAAAAAGAGAGAGAATTAGAGAGAGCATACTTAAATTCACACAGGACACCGGATAAAACAGGAGAAATACTCCAGATATAGCAGACTGACCCTAGCCCCCTGACACATGAACTACTCCAGCATAAATACTCGAGGCTGAGAAAGGAGAGGGCCAAACAGGCAGGATATAACCCCAACCACTTTGCCAAAGCACAGCCCCCAACCCACTAGAGGGATATCTTCAACCACCAACTTACCATCCTGAGACAAGGACGAGTATAGCCTACAAAGATCTCCGCCAGGGCACAACCCAAGGGGTGCGCCAACCCGGAGAGGAAGATCACGTCAGTGACTCAACCCACTCAAGTGACGCACCCCTCTTAGGGACGGCATGGAAGAGCACCAGTAAGCCAGTGACTCAGCCCCTGTAATAGGGTTAGAGGCAGAGAATCCCAGTGGAGAGAGCGGAACCGGCCAGGCAGAGACAGCAAGGGCGGTTTGTTGCTCCAGTGCCTTTCCGTTCACCTTCACACTCCTGGGCCAGACTACACTCAATCATAGGACCTACTGAAGAGATGAGTCTTCAATAAAGACTTAAAGGTTGGGAACGAGTCTGCATCTCTCACATGGGTAGGCAGACCATTCCATCAAAATTGAGCTCTATAGGAGGAAGCCCTGCCTCCAGCTGTTTGCTTAGACATTCTAGGGACAGCCAGTGTAGAGGCTAGCACTGGAGAAATATGATCAAATTTTTTTGGTTCTAGCAGCCGTGTTTAGCACTAACTGAAGTTTATTTAGTGCTTTATCCGGATAGCCGGAAAGTAGACCATAGCAGTAGTCTAACCTAAAAGTGACAAAAGCATGGATACATTTTTCTGCATCATTTTTGGACAGAAAGTTTCTGGTTTTTGCAATGTTATGTAGATGGTAAAAGCTGTCCTTGAAACAGTCTTATGTTTGTCAAAAAAGAGATCAGGGTTCAGAGTAAAGCCGAGGTCCTTCACAATATTTTTTGAAACGACTGTACAACCATCAAGATTAATTGTCAGATTCAAAAGAAGATCTCTCTGTTTCTTGGGAACTAGAACAAGCATCTCTGTTTTGTCCAAGTTTAAAAGTGCAACATTTGCAGCCATCCACTTCCTTAGGTCTGAGAGTTAACTTATGTGAAAGTTGACTTATGTGAAAGCTAACATTATGTTTCCGACTGACATCACCAAGAGGTAAAATATGTTGTGAAAACAATAGTGGTCCTAAAACGGAACCTTGCGGAACACCGAAATGTACATTTGATTTGTCAGAGGCCAAACCATCCACAGAGACAAACTGATATCTTTCCGATAGATAAGATCAGAACCAGGCCAGAACTTGTAGACCAATTTGTAGACCAATTTGTAAAAGAATGTGGTGAACGATGGTATCAAAAGCAGCACTAAGGTCTAGGAGCACGAGGACAGATGCAGAGCCTCGGTCTGACACCATTAAAAGGTCATTTACCACCTTCACAAGTGTAGTCTCAGTGCTATGATGGGATCTATAACCAGACTGAAGCGTTTCCTATACATTGTTTGTCTTCAGAAAGGCAGTGAGTTGCTGTGCAACAGCTTTTTACATTTTTTTTTAGTTTAGTTTTGACCACCGCAATTTTCTGGGTAAAGGTTTGACTTTTTCAAGAGAGGCTTTATTACTGCCACTTTTAGTGAGTTTGGTACACATCCAGTGGATAGAGAGCCATTTATTATGTTCAACATAGGAGGGCCAAGCACAGGATTTGGTGTGGCGCTATTTCCGTTCCAATTTTCTGGAAGCTTGCTTCAGAGCTCGGGTATTTTCTGTATACCAGGGAGCTAGTTTCTTATGATAAATGTGTTTTGTTTTTAGGGGTGCGACTGCATTTAGGGTATTGTGCAAGGTTAAATTGAGTTTCTCAGTTAGGTGGTTAACTGATTTTTGTACTGTGAAATCATTGGGTAGGCAGAGGGTCTGGAAGGGCATCTAGGAAGTGGGCTGGTTATCAAGGGGCAAAGAATTTACACTCTTTTTTAAATTGAGAGACAAGCTTAAAGTTTTCTATACTGACCATAATTTTCACTTGTCTGGCCACTTGCATGATGAGGACAACACTCAGGTCTTTCCATCATTGTATGATTTTATTAGGAATCAGTGCAGACTGTGTGAAGAAACCATTTTTATTGTAACAGGGGCAGGTAAAATGACATTTCAAGGCCGGCAGGGGTCGATAAACAAGAGCAGAGGTCAAGGTACAGTACGGCAAGCAGGCTTAGGGTTGGGTCAGGCAGAGTTCGGTAATCCAGAGGTGGAGCAAAAGTACAGGACGGCAGGCAGGTTCAGGGTCAGAGACAGGCAGTGGTCAGGCGGGCGGGTACAGATTCAGGACAGGCAAAGGTCAAAAACCAGGAGGACGAGAATAAGAGGGACTAGGGAAAACCAGGAGTTGAGAAAAACGCTGGTAGACTTGAACAAACAAGACGAACTGGCAACAAATAGAAAACGCAGGTTAAAGACACAGGGGAAAATGGGGAAGATGGGCGACACCTGGAGGGGGGTGGAGACAAGCACAAGAACAGGTGGAACAGATCAGGGTGTGACAGATTTTTGTGTTCAAATGAACCCAAGCTTACGGACAATGTCAAATGTGATATAGCAAAGCACCTGAGTGAGCTGGGTGTGCAATTACGCAGGTACGTTCCCGTAACGGACGACACAAACCACTAGATTCATTATCCCTTTCATGCCCTGCCCTGCCTCCACTCCACTTACCAATATCTGAATAAGAGAGCATCATCGAAATTGCAACAGGCGGTCCTGTGAAAATATAATGTATTGTATAGTGTGTGTGTGGCAGGCTTACAATGATGGCAAAAAACAATATTTGTGTCAGAAGGTGAGTGTAGCTGGTGCATGAAGTCAGGCGCAGGAGAGCAGAATGAGTGAGCAACGTACTTTACTCAACAAGGCACAAGGTAACAATTACCTGGCAAGAGGCCGGAGGTATGGAAGTGTGATCCATGGACCGCTCCTCTGCCTTAGCGCCGACAGTGCCTCTGCCTTAGTGTTCTGGGAACCTGGTCTGTAGGATAGTGTGAAAACAAAAAGGGTAAAGAACATAGCCCACCTTGCCTGGCGAGGGTTCAGTCTCCTCGCCGCCCAGATGGACTCCAGATTGCGGTGGTCAGTCAAGATGGGAAAAGGGTGTTTAGCTCCCTCAAGCCAATGCCTCCACGCCTTCAGAGCCTTGACAACAACCAACAGCTCCCGGTCCACCACATCATAGTTTCCCTCCTCCGGGCTGAGCTTCTTTGAGAAGAAAGCACAGGGGCGGAGCTTTGGTGGCGTGCCAGAGCGCTGAGAGAGCACGGCTCCTATCCCAGCCTTGGACGCGTCCACCTCCACCATGAACGCCAAAGAGGGATCCGGAGGTAAACAGAGCTGACCAAAAGCCCTGTCCGCCTCAGCCGACCACTGCGGCGGCACCGGTCCCCCCTTCAGCAGTGAGGTAATGGGAGCCGCTACCTGACCAAAACCCCGGATAAACCTCCGATAGTAGTTGGCAAATTCCAGAAACCGCTGCACTTCCTTTACCGTGGTGGGAGTCGGCCAATTACGCACGGCTGAAATGCGGTCACTCTCCATCTCCACCCCTGATGTGGAAATGTGGTACCCTAAGAAGGAGACGGACTGTTGGAAGAACAGACATTTCTCAGCCTTGAAGTACAGGTCATGCTCCAACATTCGACCAAGCACCCTGCGCACCAGGGACACATGCTCGGCACGATAAGCGGAGTATATCAGAATGTTGTCGATATACACCACTACACCATGCCCGTGCAGGTCCCGGAAAATCTCGTCAACAAAGGCCTGGAAGACTGATGGAGCATTCATCAACCCATACGGCATGACGAGGTACTCATAGTGCCCTGAGGTGGTCTTAAATGCCGTCTTCCACTCATCCCCCTCCCAGTTAGCACCAGGTTGTAAGCGCTCCTGAGATCCAATTTTATGAAGAAGAGCTCCCCGTGCATTAACTCGATCGCACTGGTGGTGAGAGGCAGCGGGTAGCTGTACCTCACAGTGATCTGATTGATCCCTCGATAGTCAATACACGGGTGCAGACCCCCATCCTTCTTCTTCTTCACCAAAAATAAATTCGAGGAGGCAGGTGAAGTGGAGGGCCGAATGTATCCCTGCCCCAGGGATTCAGAGACATATGAGACATAGCCACGTCTCCTCCTGTGACAGAGGATACACGTGACTCCTGGGAAGTGCTGCGTCCACCAGGAGATTTATCGCACAATCCCCCTGTCGATGAGGTGGTCATTTAGTCGCCCTCTTCTTACAGAAGGCGAGAGCCAAATCGGCATATTCTGAGGGGATGCGCACTGTGGAGACCTGGTCTGGACTTTCCACCGTAGTCGCACCGATGGAAACCCCCACACACCTCCCTGAGCACTCTCGTGACCACCCCTTGAGAGCCCTCTGTTGCCACGAAATATTGGTGCCATGACAGGCCAACCAGGGTAAGCCCAGCACCATGGGAAATGCAGGAGAATCAATAAGGAAGAGACTGATGGTGCAGGGAATGGCCCCCCCTCCGGACGCCCTAAGTGCAGCACCTCCCAGCTCCATGGGCGTCGGGGCTGATGTGCTGGGGGATGGAACTGACAGGTCCCGATCCGGACGTCTGTGGGCAGTCAGCAGGTTGTCCAGCCGGATGGACAGGTCTACCAGCTGGTCCAATGTGAGGGTGGTGTCTCTGCAGGCCAACTCCCGACGGACGTCCTCGCGCAGACTGCACCTGTAGTGATCGATCAGGGCCCTGTCGTTCCATCCTGCGCTGGCGGCCAGGGTCCGTAAATCCAAGGCGAAATCCTACGCGCTCCTCTTCCCCTGCCTCAGATGGAACAGGTGTAATGGTCCAATGCCGCGTCTCCCTCACTCCATACGGCGTTGGCCCACTCCAGGGCTTTGCCTGAGAGGCAGGGGACAAGGGCGGACACGCTGTAATGCCCGAAGGAGCCGGGAGGATGTTCGCCAGGTAGAGCTTCAGCTGGAGTAGGAACCCCTGGCATCCGGCAGCCATCCCATCGTATTCCCTCTGGAGCGCGAGCCGAAACCAGCTGGGACCGGGTGAAGGAAGGGTGAGTAGAGGTGTCCTTGGTGGTACTGTTGGAGGCGCTGGAGGAACTCCTCTCCTCTCCCAGCGTTCCAGAATCTGCAGGACGTGATGCCGAGATGTTGTATCATATCCGCCTGCTGCTGGACGCCCTCATCGACCCCAAATCCGGGGTTGTCTGCTCCTGCTGACTCCATATCTATGGTGCGGGATTCTGTCAGAAGGTGAGTGTAGCTGGTGCATGAAGTCAGGTGCAGGAGAGCAGAATCAGTGAGCAACGTACTTGACTCAACAAGGCACAAGGTAAACAATTACCCTTGACCAAAACAAGACGGTAAAGATAACGCACGGGTGAACACAGCACAAAAACTCAGCCATCATAATAAACCTAACTGAACATGTAATAATCCCCACAGCACCATGGGGGAAACAGAGGGTTTAAAAACAGAAACAAATCATTGTGAAAGGGAAAACATGTGTGTGAAAACAAAGACAAAACCAAAGGAAAAAGAATGACAGCGTGTGTGTGTGACAGGGTGTGTGTGTGTGTGACATCGTGTGTGTGTGTGTGTGACAGGGTGTGTGTGTGACAGGGTGTGTGTGTGTGTGTGTGTGTGACAGCGTGTGTGTGTGTGTGACAGGGTGTGTGTGTGTGTGTGTGACAGCGTGTGTGTGTGTTTGTGTGACGGTGTGTGTGTGTGTGTGACAGCGTGTATATGTGTGTGACAGGGTGTGTGTGTGACAGCGTGTGTGCGTGTGTGACGGTGTGTGTGTGTGTATGTGACAGCGTGTGTGTGTGTGTGTGTGTGTGTGTGTGTGTGTGTCTGTGACTGCTCTCCCTGCCAAAAGCCATATTATTTACTGTGTCTACATACATCAAAGGCCCTATGAAGGTTGGCCGTCAGTGTTAGGGATGACATGTTATCACAACCAAACACAAATTAAGTGGCTGCAAGGACACAGATCAAGGATACAACTGTGCCAATTCCTCTGATGAGTAGGCCTATTCCAGTAGTGATTCTGTCTTAGCTGCCACAAGTTAGCCTGGTCCAATTTGGCAACAACAAGATTGAAGTTGTCTAAAAAGCACAAACAGACCTGGGACCAGACCTTGTGAACCCCCTCCACATCCTCAAACCAAACAGACCTGGGACCAGACCTTGTGAACCCCCTCCACATCCTCAAACCAAACAGACCTGGGACCAGGCCTTGTGAACCCCCTCCACATCCTCAAACCAAACAGACCTGGGACCAGACCTTGTGAACCCCCTCCACATCCTCAAACCAAACAGACCTGGGACCAGACCTTGTGAACCCCCTCCACATCCTCAAACCAAACAGACCTGGGACCAGGCCTTGTGAACCCCCTCCACATCCTCAAACCTGCTATGTTGCTACCGGCCCCCTCTCCTCATAACAGCATATAAGCTCCTTGTGAACACTCGGCTGGGTGGTTGGTTGGGTCCCCCCTCTGGTCCTCCTATTGCCGGACGAAGGGTGTTGATTCCTGCCTGACCCTCTAAGAGAGATGAACCCCAGCCAAGTCAGCAGGGACATACCTGGTGTATAACGAGAAGACCAGCAGGTGTGTAACGCTTGTACGCTTGTATGTATGTGTGTAACGCTTGAGTATGAGTGTGTGTGTGTCATGCTTGTGCTTGGACACTTGTTTATTTTTTCACGTTAACTCGCTGGTCCCCCCGTCCCCTACGTCGCCCCCATCCCCGCCCCTAACCCCCTCTCCAACCTCCGTTCAGACATGTTAATCGTTGCGTCCTGGTTCAGGTAGAGAGAAGAAGATTAGCCGTGTTATGTCTGTGTGTTCAAATGAAGTGCTAAGCGATTTGCGGGGACCATGGAACCCGTAGCTTCTGAGTGGGGACTGTGTCTTGTGAGGATGTTTGATGTGAGGATCTTTTTTGTTCTTTTTGATTCCTTTTATGTATGTCAAACACACCGGTAAATGAGGAGAGAAACAAAAGGGAGAGAGAGAAAGAGAGAGAGAGAGAGAGAGAGAGAGAGAGAGACCAGTTAGTTTGCCCTTTCGACAGCCTTTTGTACAAGGCATTTCGTTCCTCTTTGTTGAAGATAAAAACATCACAACTCGCCAGTGTCATCCGCAGCCACACAACACTGGGAACATTTGTGTACAGGCCACAACGGCTGGGGGAAATGAGTTGTGTGTTTAAAGAAACGAACTGAAACACAAAGCAATAGCCTCATGTCAAGAATTAGGTAACCACCCGGGCACAAAACAATGGCCTATGGTCGACAATGAGAGCTGTTTGCTTCGTGGCTCGCTTACAGTTTGTTATCATATTGCCTAATTTATTCACTGGGTCTCCAAAATCCACTGTACGATGTGTAAGTTACGTAAAATGTCCTGTCTTTATAACTTCATGTAAGAAGGCTTAGACTTTGAATTAAAGCATGAGGCTTATGTCAACAAACCAAAACATAAATGAGAAGAAAAGGAAAAGAAATGCTCTAAATTGTAATGGCAAAAGGCCTCTTAATGGCCCCCAGGACACACAACACATCTAGTTGATCTCTATTTGAATCCTGGTGAAGGTGGTGAAAGGGTGTCTATGTAACTTGGCGGGGCGGAAGGGTACCGCAAGCAAAGACGATGATGATGATGATGCACTACCAGAGAACAGAAAGAGGTAGAGATCAGGGAGAGACAAAGAGAGAGAAAGCAGGAAGAGAGAGAGAGAGCAGGGAGAGAGAGACAGAGAGAAAAATAAAAACCCTCCAACCCAAAAAGGCCTGTGGTGTTGATGGTATCCTCAATGAAATGATCAAATATACAGACAACAAATTCCAATTGGCTATACTAAAACTCTTTAACATCATACTTAGCTCTGGCATCTTCCCCAATATTTGGAACCAAGGACTGATCACCCCAATCCACAAAAGTGGAGACAAATTTGACCCCAATAACTACCGTGGAATATGTGTCAACAGTAACCTTGGGAAAATCCTCTGCATTATTATTAACAGCAGACTCGTACATTTCCTCAATGAAAACAATGTACTGAGCAAATGTCAAATTGGCTTTTTACCAAATTACCGTACAACAGACCATGTATTCACCCTGCACACCCTAATTGACAATCAAACAAACCAAAACAAAGGCAAAGTCTTCTCATGCTTTGTTGATTTCAAAAAAGCCTTCGACTCAATCTGGCATGAGGGTCTGCTATACAAACTGATGGAAAGTGGTGTTGGGGGTAAAACATACGACATTATAAAATCCATGTACACAAACAACAAGTGTGCGGTTAAAATTGGCAAAAAACACACACATTTCTTCACACAGGGTCGTGGGGTTAGACAGGGATGCAGCTTAAGCCCCACCCTCTTCAACATATATATCAACGAATTGGCGAGGGCACTAGAAAAGTCTGCAGCACCCGGCCTCCCCCTGCTAGAATCCGAAGTCAAATGTCTGCTGTTTGCTGATGATCTGGTGCTTCTGTCACCAACCAAGGAGGGCCTACAGCAGCACCTAGATCTTATGCACAGATTCTGTCAGACCTGGGCCCTGACAGTAAATCTCAGTAAGACCAAAATAATGGTGTTCCAAAAAAGGTCCAGTCACCAGGACCACAAATATAAATTCCATCTAGACACTGTTGCCCTAGAGCACACAAAAAACTATACATACCTTGGCCTAAACATCAGCACCACAGGTAACTTCCACAAAGCTGTGAACGATCTGAGAGACAAGGCAAGAAGGGCATTCTATGCCATCAAAAGAAACATAAATTTCAACATACCAATTAGGATTTGGCTAAAAATACTTGAATCAGTCATAGAGCCCATTGCCCTTTATGGTTGTGAGGTCTGGGGTCCGCTCACCAACCAAGACTTCACAAAATGGGACAAACACCAAATTGAGACCCTGCACGCAGAATTCTGCAAAAATATCCTCCGTGTACAACGTAGAACACCAAATAATGCATGCAGAGCAGAATTAGGCCGATACCCACTAATTATCAAAATCCAGAAAAGAGCTGTTAAATTCTACAACCACCTAAAAGGAAGCGATTCACAAACCTTCCATAACAAAGCCATCACCTACAGAGAGATGAACCTGGAGAAGAGTCCCCTAAGCAAGCTAGTACTGGGGCTCTGTTCACAAACACAAACACACACTACAGAGCCCCAGGACAGCAGCACAATTAGACCCAACCAAATCATGAGAAAACAAAAAGATAACTACTTAACACATTGGAAAGAATTAACAAAAAAACAGAGCAAACTAGAATGCTATTTGGCCCTACACAGAGAGTACACAGCGGCAGAATACCTGACCACTGTGACTGACCCAAAATTAAGGAAAGCCTTGACTATGTACAGACTCAGTGAGCATAGCCTTGCTATTGAGAAAGGCCGCCGTAGGCAGACATGGCTCTCAAGAGAAGACAGGCTATGTGCTCACTGCCCACAAAATGAGGTGGAAACTGAGCTGCACTTCCTAACCTCCTGCCCAATGTATGACCATATTAGAGAGACATATTTCCCTCAGATTACACAGATCCACAAAGAATTCGAAAACAAATCCAATTTTGAAAAACTCCCATATCTACTGGGTGAAATTCCACAGTGTGCCATCACAGCAGCAAGATTTGTGACCTGTTGCCACGAGAAAAGGGCAACCAGTGAAGAACAAACACCATTGTAAATACAACCCATATTTATGCTTATTTATTTTATCTTGTGTCCTTTAGCCATTTGTACATTGTTAGAACACTGTATATATATATAATATGACATTTGTAATGTCTTTACTGTTTTGAAACTTCTGTATGTGTAATGTTTACTGTTAATTTTTGTTGTTTTTCACTTTATATATTCACTTTGTATGTTGTCTACCTCACTTGCTTTGGCAATGTTAACACATGTTTCCCATGCCAATAAAGCCCTTGAATTGAATTGAATTGAGAGAAAGCAGGAAGAGACCGAGAGAGACAGAGAGAGACCGAGAGAGAGACAGAGAGAGAGAGAGTATGGAGAGAGAGACAGAGAGAGAGAGCAGGGAGAGAGAGAAAGAGCAGGGAGAGAGAGAGAGCGGGAGAGCAGGGAGAGAGAGAGAGCAGGGAGAGAGAGAGAGAGAGCAGGGACAGAGAGAGAGAGAGAGAGAGAGAGAGAGAGAGAGAGAGAGAGAGAGAGCAGGGAGAGAGAGAGAGCGGGAGAGCAGGGAGAGAGAGAGAGCAGGGAGAGACAGAGAGAGAGAGCAGGGAGAGAGAGAGAGAGAGAGAGAGTTGGGAGAGTAGGGAGGGATGGAGGAATCAGCGCCACAGCGTTATCACCATATCAGCGGTAGCTCATGAGCAAGCGCCGCAATGCCCTTCCCCTCACCCTTCAGCCCCCTCATGGCTGACACCCAACACTCACAGGCCAGGCAGGGGTTACACAGGGATGAGACTGTAAGCTAGTTGACATGTGGGTGGTGTAGGTTGAACGTTTCAAGCATTTACATTAGAGTTCTGTCTTTGTGTGTATTGATAGGTATGAATGATTGGTACTTTTTTCCACACACAAAGAGGCATGCGATACCAGTCATTAACGTATTGGAGCCAGTTGGATGAAGGAGACAAGTCACACAAAATTAGCACACCTGTCTAAATGATTTCACACTGTGAAGACGGAATCCGCATTAGGGGAAACCGTATCACTCTCTGCCCAAGTACCTTTGTTATTGCTTGTGTGTGTTTGGGAGGAAATGGAGGTGATGTGCATCGAGCAGCATATATTCTGCTGTTCTATCATGCCTACAATGACGTCAGAGGGAGAAAAAAACTGTGTTGATTGTTTGTAGCAACTTTTTTTTCATTTTTTCATTTCAAAGTGAAGTATTCCAGCTTTAATCTAATAACTGGATAGTGAGAATGACGTAATGGGTAATGATACATACAGAGGCAGTGGACCTCCACTGGCCTGAATGACCTGCTAAAGGCTTAATCAGGAGACGTGATGAAGAGGAATGAGGAATGTGAAGGATGGTGCTGTGACTGACCTGCAGAGGTCCACATAGACAGAGAAGGGGGGGGGGGGGGGGGGGTATGAAACTGCTTTGAACACTTGAGTGTCCTGGTCCCTCATCAGATAGTGGATATAATCATCATCATCATCATGAATCATGTCTTGGCATTACCACTGATAACTGTCTCCAAGTTCTCAATGATGCACAGATACAAATAGTTTACAGCTATATTATCACAACATCAGCACTCTCCACAGGTTTCATAGCACTAGCATATCTCTGAGATCTTCAGCATGTAAACATGATATGTAAAGTGACATCTGCAGTTAGCTTAATTGAATCACGTGGTTCAGAGAGCGCCCATGTGATTTGAGTGTAGTAGGATCAGGTGACGGTGCGTTGGGAGTGACACCTCTCTAAATGACCGCAAGAGCCAGGGAACGGATTTCAGGGACGCATAAGCAAAGGTGGAGCCAATAGTTGAAATCTAACCAGGTGTGAAATACTCTGGCATCCAACCTGACAGCGCCTGTGTAAAACTGTGACCTCCCCATTGAACCGGGTACTCAACTTCACACATTTTCCTTTATCTTTAGATCTGAACTGAATAAGTATGACTTCACCAGTTACTACAGGCTGAACTCATACACATGTTTTCATATGCTAATTAGGGACCGCTGATTAACTTTTTTTTTAATGGGATTCCAATACAGTGATGAGAATAGGTACACTTATGCCAAATTTGGAGTCAGCATGATTTGATTACACTGCCTTTGAAATCTTATGGGTTCATTGGTTTTGATATGACTAGTATTTACATGTTATCTAAGCTGCATGAAGTACTTAAGGGAGGGTTTAGGGGAGACTTTATTGAATAAAACAAAATTTATGGCAATCTCCAACTAAATATGTTGCCAGTGTATGTATGAAGTAACACATGACTGAAGAACGCAGGCCACCCTTATGTTTAAACAGATTACAATCAGAGATTTCAATTAGACATCTGACCAATAGCAGCAAATGTTCCCCAAAAGTTGAATATATCAACTTTTCTTACGTTAATTGAATACCTTTTGTAAGTTAGTCTTTCTGTTTGTGGATGCTTAACAAAAAAAGTTCTGAATCAGATGGAATCTCTGTCCGTGCACTGGAGAAGCATACATCTTTTAACTGTCTGTTTTTCAAATGGGAGGATATCTTCCCAGATCTAAAGATGGGATAAAACCTAGGCTTGGGGCCTCCTGAGTAGCGCATCGCAAGTCACTGCATCACTGCGCCACCATCAAAAATGTAATAAAAAATAAAAAACTGTCTTGGAATTCGCCAGACATGTGACACAGAGGATAATTCTGCCAAATATCTGAATTGACTAAGCGCTCTGGTGCCAAGTGGAAAAGAGTACCTTGTCTCCCCCTGTGATTGCACAATGCAATTTCTGACATGCTCTGGTAGCAGCAGTAGATGAATCATCCCAGTTAGCACCACTGTCTTGTTTATCATGATCAAACCTGGACACTGCGGCAAAGACTGGCTCCATTGCAGAGACCCGCCAAGCCAACCTGAAAATAGTGCCAAAACAACCTCTCCGATCCTTTTGAAATCCAAAACCATGAAGGATATAGTGCATGCAAGTCCATGCAGGAGCACAATGGCAAATTAAGAAACTGTTCCACAAAGAAAATCCAACATTTTTGAAACCTTCACTAGTTTATGTCTCCAGACATCGCTGATGCATATGGCACAGATGTTGTTTAGATGATGTAGAGAAATGTATGTTTTATCAAAGTTTTTCCCTCTCTTTTGGCTCTGGTCCCACCAGTGTGAGAGACGTCTACGTGCAGTTGTTCTTCGTCTGTGGGTGTGTAAACTGGCAGTCATTATGAGGTTGACCAGGAGATCAAATATTTTCAACAGCTCTAACCTGTACGGGCATCAGTAGCTCCTGCGTTCAAAATAAACATTTGTCAAACATATTGCTTCAGGCACATTCTGCGTGGGATGAGTAACAACCCTCATAGCACGCCACAGATATATGCAGACGATGTGTCGTGATAAAGCGGTTCACGCCCCGTTGATGATTTTTCCAGGATGACAGCGAAGTTGACGTCAAACTTGGGAAATATTGGAAAAGTTGTATAAAAACTTTGAGAATCACTGGTACCCTGAAACTGTACCAAAAGTTCTGCGTTCCATTCTCAAACAAGATATACAGTTGGTAACGGAAATTCGAACAACAAAATAAGCAAATAATTTGTAGTCTGTAGATAGTCTGCAGATACATGCACTACTGGAATTGTTTGATTGACGGTGACACACACGGAAGCCGATGCTTTCCCAGAGACGCATGATTCAAACAATGATTTAGTTATTTACAAAAAGGCGAAGCAAACATGACATTGAATGACAGCATGACAGCCACTTGTTTCCACCGAAAGCCTGACACACAGGAAATACGTTTGTACTCCTGGAACTACTGGGTCATGTTTTGGTTGGGAAATCTCCAGTGGTGCATGTCAACTGGAAAAAATGGCTTCCTTTCCTTTTCATTGAAATAGAAAGAACTGGGCAAGTGAAAGCAACTCCCTGGTAAACAAGTGAAAGCAACTCCCTGGTAATAAAGTGAAGCAACTCCCTAGTAATAAAGTGAAGCAACTCCCTGGTAATAAAGTGAAGCAACTCCCTAGTAATAAAGTGAAAGCAACTCCCTGGTAATAAAGTGAAGCAACTCCCTAGTAATAAAGTGAAGCAACTCCCTAGTAATAAAGTGAAGCAACTCCCTGGTAATAAAGTGAAGCAACTCCCTAGTAATAAAGTGAAGCAACTCCCTGGTAAACAAGTGAAAGCAACTCCCTGGTAAACAAGTGAAAGCAACTCCCTGGTAAACAAGTGAAATCAACTCCCCAGTAGACAAGTGAAAGCAACTCCTCAGTAGACAAGTGAAAGCAACTCCCCAGTAGACAAGAGAAAGCAACTCCCCAGTAGACAAGAGAAAGCAACTCCCCAGTAGACAAGAGAAAGCAACTCCCCAGTAGACAAGTGAA
This sequence comes from Oncorhynchus kisutch, assembly GCF_002021735.2. NCBI lineage: Eukaryota > Metazoa > Chordata > Actinopteri > Salmoniformes > Salmonidae > Oncorhynchus > Oncorhynchus kisutch. Next base: position 74,743,687 of record NC_034191.2, read on the forward strand.
AGCAACTCCCCAGTAGACAAGAGAAAGCAACTCCCCAGTAGACAAGAGAAAGCAACTCCCCAGTAGACAAGAGAAAGCAACTCCCCAGTAGACAAGAGAAAGCAACTCCCCAGTAGACAAGTGAAAGCAACTCCCCAGTAGACAAGAGAAAGCAACTCCCCAGTAGACAAGTGAAAGCAACTCCCCAGTAGACAAGTGAAAGCAACTCCCCAGTAGACAAGTGAAAGCAACTCCCCAGTAGACAAGTGAAAGCAACTCCCCAATAGACAAGAGAAAGCAACTCCCCAATAGACAAGAGAAAGCAACTCCCCAATAGACAAGAGAAAGCAACTCCCCAATAGACAAGAGAAAGCAACTCCCCAATAGACAAGAGAAAGCAACTCCCCAATAGACAAGAGAAAGCAACTCCCCAATAGACAAGAGAAAGCAACTCCCCAATAGACAAGAGAAAGCAACTCCCCAGTAGACAAGTGAAAGCAACTCCCCAATAGACAAGAGAAAGCAACTCCCCAGTAGACAAGTGAAAGCAACTCCCCAGTAGACAAGTGAAAGCAACTCCCCAGTAGACAAGTGAAAGAAACTCCCCAGTAGACAAGTGAAAGCAACTCCCCAGTAGACAAGAGAAAGCAACTCCCCAATAGACAAGAGAAAGCAACTCTCCAGTAAGCAATAGGTAGACTATCCATCCAGCAAATTGCTTACACATACCCTGTGCTTTCAGATCAATGCTTATGAAGAAGTGGAGATGAGTAGGGGGGCACATTAGACTACTGATATACACCCCTGAGAGGAGACCAGCGGCCCCCAAACCACGGAGCCTCTTCAAGTACACCCTCAGGATTGCTCAGTTCAGGCCACAAATTCTGAGACGGTCTGATGCAGTGTTGTGATAAGGCAGAAGAGGACACCTTTCCGTGAAAAACGTATCTGAGCAGGAAGCGAAAGCCAAAAATGTACTGTCTTCTTAAAGAGGCATGAAGCGGCTGGTTAAGCCACCGCCTCCCAGATAGACATCTTCTAGTCAGGATATTGTTCCTGATAAGCAATCTGCCAGCTGCCTTGCACCCTGGAGTCCACTAGGCTCATTGGATTTCTCCCTCTTTTTCTCCCTCCCTCTATCTCTCAGACTTCCTTCTGTTTTTGATCATCACCAAGTAGCATTAACAGGAAAACAGCCACATCTGAGACAGGCAAAGGGGAGGACGGCTTTTTCAGGAGGGAGCTCTTGACTATTTCAAAAGTGATTTATTTCCAAGGACAGAAAATAATTTGTGTGTAGAAAAAAAGAGACGTATTGATTAACACCTTGACACCTTTTATCCACATTGAGATGGGGAAGCTAAAACAAAAGAAACGGCAAAACAATCCCCTTGTTTTGTAATGGATCCCCTCTGACTAGATTCAAGACACAAAAGGCTGTACTGGGTGTATGGATGAGGACTGTGTGACTCATCTGGTCACAGTCCTCCAGCCATAGGGGCCATTAAGAACTCCAAGATGAAGGGAGAGCACAGATACCAGCTGTGCAGGGGGACTCCTCTGACTAACAGGCACAAATCAATGGACAATCAGAGGCAGACATTACAAAGAAGGCCATACTGTAACTGCGTGTCAATTGTAAATTCACGGAATATGTTAACACTGGGGTACATTTTCCAGGTGAACAGAGGTGTATAACTACTCTACAAGGTGTAAAATAATGTTATTTTTCCCAAACACAATCAGCCATAGAGTTGAACTGGGCACGGCTATGGTTTGTTGATTTGCGCTGTTGCTAGGATGATGTTTTCCTGCGGGGCTCTTGCACACGTCAGTCTCCACGTCAGTCTCCTGCCGACCCACAGATAGCTGATTCTCAGCGATACCTTGGCTGATTTCAGCTAGAATGGACCCGTTGGGGTGGTTTCTCTTCCATTGTGATAAGTCTGATGAAAGTGGACGTCGATGCCTGATGCACAATCAGAAGGATGAAAGCTGTCTACTGAGGACGGTAGTATGATGGTAGGATGGACAGAGGGAGTTACAGTATATAACGATGGTATTATAATGGACAGAGGGAGTTACAGTATATAACGATGGTATTATAATGGACAGAGGGAGTTACAGTATATAAAGATGGTATTATAATGGACAGAGGGAGTTACAGTATATAACGATGGTATTATAATGGACAGAGGGAGTTACAGTATATAAAGATGGTAGTAGGATGGACAGGAGGGAGTTACAGTATACAAAGATGGTAGTAGGATGGACAGGAGGGAGTTACAGTATACAAAGATGGTAGTAGGATGAACAGGAGGGAGTTACAGTATACAAAGTTGGTAGTAGGATGGACAGGAGGGAGTTACAGTACATAAAGATGGCAGTAGGATGGACAGGAGGGAGTTACAGTATACAAAGATGGTAGTAGGATGGACAGGAGGGAGTTACAGTATACAAAGATGGTAGTAGGATGGACAGGAGGGAGTTACAGTATATAAAGATGGTATTATAATGGACAGAGGGAGTTACAGTATACAAAGATGGTAGTGGGATGGACAGGAGGGAGTTACAGTATACAAAGATGGTAGTAGGATGAACAGGAGGGAGTTACAGTATACAAAGATGGTAGTAGGATGGACAGGAGGGAGTTACAGTATATAACGATGGTATTATAATGGACAGAGGGAGTTACAGTATATAAAGATGGTAGTAGGATGGACAGAGGGAGTTACAGTATACAAAGATGGCAGTAGGATGGACAGGAGGGAGTTACAGTATATAAAGATGGTAGTAGGATGGACAGAGGGAGTTACAGTAAATAAAGATGGTATTATAATGGACAGAGGGAGTTACAGTATATAACGATGGTATTATAATGGACAGAGGGAGTTACAGTATATAAAGATGGTAGTAGGATGGACAGAGGGAGTTACAGTATATAACGATGGTATTATAATGGACAGAGGGAGTTACAGTATATAACGATGGTATTATAATGGACAGAGGGAGTTACAGTATATAAAGATGGTAGTAGGATGGACAGAGGGAGTTACAGTATACAAAGATGGTAGTAGGATGGACAGGAGGGAGTTACAGTATACAACTATGGTATTATAATGGACAGGAGGGAGTTACAGTATATAAAGATGGTATTATAATGGACAGAGGGAGTTACAGTATATAACGATGGTATTATAATGGACAGAGGGAGTTACAGTATATAACGATGGTATTATAATGGACAGAGGGAGTTACAGTATATAAAGATGGTATTATAATGGACAGAGGGAGTTACAGTATATAACGATGGTATTATAATGGACAGAGGGAGTTACAGTATATAAAGATGGTAGTAGGATGGACAGAGGGAGTTACAGTATATAAAGATGGTATTATAATGGACAGAGGGAGTTACAGTATATAACGATGGTATTATAATGGACAGAGGGAGTTACAGTATATAAAGATGGTAGTAGGATGAACAGGAGGGAGTTACAGTATATAAAGATGGTAGTAGGATGAACAGAGGGAGTTACAGTATATAAAGATGGTAGTAGGATGGACAGAGGGAGTTACAGTATACAAAGATGGTAGTAGGATGGACAGGAGGGAGTTACAGTATACAACTATGGTATTATAATGGACAGGAGGGAGTTACAGTATATAACGATGGTATTATAATGGACAGAGGGAGTTACAGTATATAACGATGGTATTATAATGGACAGAGGGAGTTACAGTATATAAAGATGGCAGTAGGATGGACAGAGGGAGTTACAGTATATAAAGATGGTAGTAGGATGGACAGGAGGGAGTTACAGTATATAAAGATGGTAGTAGGATGGACAGGGGAGTTATTTGTTGGCCCTGAGTGGTCAGACAGACAAGGTTCAGGTGGATTTCAAAATGGTTACAATCAAGGATGGGGGACATCCTGGCTTAACATAATGTTTCTCATCCTAACCAATGATGGACGCTGACTGTCTAAATACCCAGGGTGCGAGGTTGTTAAAGTTGTCAACAAAGCAGCATGACAGAATGATGATGTCAAGTTTTCGAACTACCGGCAGTTTCTTTGAGAAGATACAGTTGAAGTCGGATGTTTACATACAGCTTAGCCAAATACATTTAAACTTGGTTTTTCACAATTCCTGACCTTTAATCCTAGAAAAATTCCCTGTTTTAGGTCAGTTAGGAGAACCACTTTATTTTAAGAATGTGAAATGTCAGAATAATAGTAGAGAGAATGATTTATTTCAGCTTTTATTTCTTTCATCACATTCCCAGTGGGTCAGAAGTTTACATACACGCAATTAGTATTTGGTAGCATTGCTTTTAAATTGTTTAACTTGGGTCAAATGTTTTGGGTAGCCTTCCACAAGCTTCCCACAATAAGTTGGGTGAATTTTTGCCCATTCCTCCTGACAGAGCTGGTGTAACTGAGTCAGGTTTGTAGGCCTCCTTGCTCGCAAATGCTTTTTCAGTTCTGCCCACACATTTTCTATAGGATTGAGGTCATGGCTTTGTGATGACCACTCCAATACCTTGACTTTGTGGTCCTTAAGCCATTTTGCCACAACTTTGGAAGTATGCTTGGGGTCATTGTCCATTTGGAAGACCCATTTGCGACCAAGCTTTAACTTCCTGACTGATGTCTTGAGCTGTTGCTTCAATATATCCACATCATTTTCCTTCCTCGTGATGTCATCTATTTTGTGAAGTGCACCAGTCCCTCCTGCAGCAAAGCACCCCCACAACATGATGCTGCCACCCACTTGCTTCACAGTTGGGATGGTGTTCTTCGGCTTGCAATGCTCCCCTTTTTTCCTCAGAACATAACGATGGTCATTAGGGCCAAACAATTATATTTTTGTTTCATCAGACCAGAGGACATTTCTCCAAAAAGTAGGATCTTTGTCCCAATGTGCAGTTGCAAACCGTAGTCTGGCGGTTTTGAAGCAGTGGCTTCTTCCTTGCTGAGCGGCCTTTCAGGTTATGTTGATATAGGACTCGTTTTACTGTGGATATAGATACTTTTGTACCTGTTTACTCCAGCATCTTCACAAGGTCCTTTGCTGTTGTTCTAGGCTACCTAGTGGTTAGAGCGTTGGACTAGTAACCGAAAGGTTGCAAGTTCAAATCCCCGAGCTGACAAGGTACAAATCTGTCATTCTGCCCCTGAACAGGCAGTTAACCCACTGTTCCTAGGCTGTTATTGAAAATAAGAATTTGTTCTTAACTGACTTGCCTAGTTAAATAAAGGTAAAATAAAACATGTTTTTTGCACTTTTTGGACCAAAGTACGTTCATCTCTAGGAGACAGAACGTGTCTCCTTCCTGAGCGGTATGACGTCTGCGTGGTCCAATGGTGTTTATACTTGGTACTATTGTTTGTACAGATGAACGTGGTACCTTCAGGCATTTGGAAATTGCTCCCAAGGATGAACCAGACTTGTGGAGGTCTAAAAAAAGATTCTGAGGTCTTGGCTGATTTCTTTTGAATTTCCCATGATGTCAAGCAAGAAGGCACTAAGTTTGAAGGTAGGCCTTGAAATACATCCACAGATACACCTCCAATTGACTCAAATGATGTCAATTAACCTATCAGAAGCTTCTAAAGCCATGATATAATTTTCTGGAATTTTCCAAGCCGTTTAAAGGCACAGTCAACTTAGTGTATGTAAACTTCTGTCCCACTGGAATTGTGATACATTGAATTATAAGTGAAATAATCTGTCTGTAAACAATTGTTGGAAAAATGACTTGTGTTGTGCACAACGTAGATGTCGTAACCGACTTGCCAAAACTATAGTTTAACAAGAAATTTGTGGAGTGGTTGAAAAATTAGTTTTAATGACTCCAACCCTAAGTGTATGTAAACTTTCGACTTCAACTGTATACAGTGTATCGCGATCTGTGCATTTTAACGACACCATAAATACACATATTTCACTTCTTCATGTGAAATTCTCCCACTGTTTTGAACAGATTATATTATACTATTTATAATCCAACCTGTTCATACTGTTTCTACTATTTTTCAAACTGTTCATACTGTTTATACTATTTACAACCATCAGTCAGCTCAAACGAGTGTACCATAGAGAACACAACAAGCATGCAGATAGGTGAAAACACATTATCTAACTGGGGATAGCTAGCTAACAGAATGTCACAAAGCATTATCTAACTGGGGATAGCTAGCTAACAGAATGTCACAAAGCATTATCTAACTGGGGATAGCTAGCTAACAGAATGTCACAAAGTATTATCTAACTGGGGATAGCTAGCTAACAGAATGTCACAAAGCATTATCTAACTGGGGATAGCTAGCTAACAGAATGTCACAAAGTATTATCTAACTGGGGATAGCTAGCTAACAGAATGTCACAAAGCATTATCTAACTGGGGATAGCTAGCTAACAGAATGTCACAAAGCATTATCTAACTGGGGTTAGCTAGCTAACAGAATGTCACAAAGCATTATCTAATTGGGGATAGCTAGCTAACAGAATGTCACAAAGCATTATCTAACTGGGGATAGCTAGCTGACAGAATGTCACAAAGCATTATCTAACTGGGGATAGCTAGCTAACAGAATGTCACAAAGCATTATCTAACTGGGGATAGCTAGCTAACAGAATGTCACAAAGCATTATCTAACTGGGGATAGCTAGCTAACAGAATGTCACAAAGCATTATCTAACTGGGGATAGCTAGCTAACAGAATGTCACAAAGCATTATCTAACTGGGGTTAGCTAGCTAACAGAATGTCACAAAGCATTATCTAATTGGGGATAGCTAGCTAACAGAATGTCACAAAGCATTATCTAACTGGGGATAGCTAGCTGACAGAATGTCACAAAGCATTATCTAACTGGGGATAGCTAGCTAACAGAATGTCACAAAGCATTATCTAACTGGGGATAGCTAGCTAACAGAATGTCACAAAGCATTATCTAACTGGGGATAGCTAGCTAACAGAATGTCACAAAGCATTATCTAACTGGGGATAGCTAGCTAACAGAATGTCACAAAGCATTATCTAACTGGGGATAGCTAGCTAACAGAATGTCACAAAGCATTATCTAACTGGGGATAGCTAGCTAACAGAATGTCACAAAGCATTATCTAACTGGGGATAGCTAGCTAAAAGAATGTCAATTTAATTGCAATAGAAAGTTAGTCAAAATAGACAAGATCAACCATGGAGAGGTAAATATGTGTCTCTTTATGGATATTAAAGCATTATACTTAAATGCAGTGGTTCCCCAGTAGATTATTAAGAAAAGCGCATCCTGTGATAAAACAATTAATGTTTGCCTTCATCCAGATTGCAACCTCTTTAATTGAAAATAAAACCTTGTTCAAATTATCTCCCTTTCTGAATCAAGCGATACAAAGCTGGTTACAATTTCACTTTCAGGCTCCAGAAAAGACAGAACAAATATTACAACAAACATTATGAATAAACTCAAATATATGAATTGATCAAAATAAAAATAAAATGTATGGATATATATTTTTTAATTGCATTATTTTTTATTCATGATATTTGGAGTTATATCATACATGCAGCTATCGAAACTATATGGTTATGTTTGCTCAATACAACATTACAACCAATTGATTGCAGAATTACCACAGAATTGGAGAATATAAGTGGAAGGGGGAGAAGGTTTTTGTCTGTCCTATATTTAAAGATCAAAATTGGCATAAATAAAACACATGAACTGTTCCATTTCAGGACAGAAATGCTGACAGCTGCACCACACAGGTTACACAAAAGCAGGGAAGACGTCGTCGATGTTCTGATCTCATGGCACTTGGCTTATGAACTGATATGCAACAACAACTATACAAAATTCTTGCTACCAACAAAATGTTATATCAAATCACTGAATTATCTATTTTTGGTACTGCCCCCTTGTAGCTGGTTTCTGGTCACATGTTCAGGAGGGGCTAAAAAGTCATAACATTGGTTTAAAATGAACCCTACAAATAGCACCATAGGCAATGAATCAATAATATAATAATACTTTTAGCAAAAAATATTCATTTTTAAATAACAATCTGTTGATAATATGGATTTGAAAGGTTCACAATCTATGTAAGACATCACAGCAGTTGAAAAACATATGGAACAAGAACATGGAGAGATTGTGGCCTATGGAGATAGGGGGGATGGGCTGAGAGAAACTGAGCAGTGGAACAAGAACATGGAGAGATTGTGGCCTATGGAGATAGGGGGGATGGGCTGAGAGAAACTGAGCAGTGGATTTAATCTGTAATAGTTATTCACCTGTAGTAGATGTGATTGAAAATAATATATATATCACCAGACATGTGTGAATCCAAAATATTTCTCAATGTTTCTCAAAAGTACTGTTGCTTGCTAATTCATTTCATGCTTCGTGATACACATGTTTTTTTTATGCTGTTTTAGTCCACATGACATGTCGCCCTGTCACTGACAGTAGAACCTGATGAACAACATGGGGGGAAACAATATCATTAGCCATGCTTTTTGTCCTACCAGATCTGTCCTTCCACTCTTGTTTGAAGTAGTTGTTCGGTTTTTCAGGTCCCAGGCTCCCATGACTTTTATCAGGGGCGCAACTATAGTTTTAGAAGTGGAGGGGATATTTATTTTTATTTTACCTTTATTTAACCAGGCAAGTTAAACACCACTGCATAAAACGGAGATAAATGTATACATTTTCCTGTTTCATAAATATATTGTTCAAAACAAGCCATTCAGTTACTTACTACTCTGCCCCTCAGTGATTGCCTCCAGCAGCAGCTCCGCCTCTATGGGCATATAGGTCATGCAAATATTGCTTAAGTACTTAAGTAAAAAATACTTTAAAGTACTACTTAAGTCGTTTTTAGGGGTATCTATACTTCACTTTACTATTTATATTTTTGACAACTTTTGTTTTTACTTCACTACATTTCTAAGGATAATAATATACCTTTTACTCCATACATTTCCCTGACACCCAAAAATACTGCTTAGCAGGACAGGAAAATGGTTGCTCACTAAACACCAATGCTTTTTTTGTAAATGTTATTAATATCTGCTTTCCTTAATATAAGGAGTTTGAAATGATTTATACTTTTACTTTGATACTTAAGTATATTTTAGCAATTACATTTACTTTTAATACTTAACCTCTTGAAGCTAGGGGGCACTATTTTTATGTTTGGAAAAATAACATTCCCAAAGTAAACGGCCTATGTCTCAGAACCAGATGCCAGAACCAGATGCTAGAATATGCATATAATTGACAGATTAGGATAGAAAACACTCTAAAGTTTCCAAAACTGTCAAAATATTGTCTGTGAGTATAACAGAACTGATATTGCAGGCGAAACCCTGAGAAAAATCAAACCAGGAAGTGGCTTCTATTTTGAAAACTCCATGTTCCATAGCCTCCCATTGCTCTATTTAAAGGGATATCAACCAGATTCCTTTTCCTATCGCTTCCTCAAGGTGTCAACAGTCTTCAGACATAGTTTCAGGAGTGAAACTTAGAGTGAATTGTGTGCAAAAGAGAAAGGCGGCCATTGTTACTCCCGGTCCTAGTGAAAAGCCACCTGTCCCGGTTGATATATTATCGAATAGATATTTGAAAAACACCCTGAGGATTGATTATAAAAAACATCTGACATGTTTCTGTCGACATTATGGATATAATTTTGAATTTTTGTCTGCTTTGTCGTGACCGCTCTTTCCGGTGGATTCCTGGGCATAACGCACCAAACTAACGGAGGTATTTGGATATAAAAATATCTTTATGGAACAAAAGGAACATTTGTTGTGCAACTGGGAGTCTCGTGAGTGAAAACATCCGAAGATCATCAAAGGTAAACGATTAATTTGATTGCTTTTCTGATTTTCGTGACCAAGTTACCTGATGCTAAGTGTACTTATTGTTTTGTCGAGCGATCGATAAACTTACACAAACGCTTGTATTGCTTTCGCTGTAAAGCATAATTTCAAAATCTGAGACGACAGGTGGATTAACAAAAGGCTAAACTGTGTTTTGCAATATTGCACTTGTGATTCCATGAATATGAATATTGTCTAGTAATATTATTTGATTGTTGCGCTATGCTATTCAACGTTGCTGATGACAATTATCCCGTATCCGGTATGGGTGGGTATATTTTAAATACTTTTAGACTTTTACTCAATTAGTATTTTACTGGGTCATTTTCACTTTTAATTGAGTCATTTTCTATTTTGAGTCATTTTCTATCTAAAATGCTACATATCAAAACTTCTAGTAAGAATGGTACTTTTGACTCCCACAAGATTATTATTATTATTTTTTTGCTTGGCTCAAGGTTTTTTTCATAAAAGTAGCATGTCGAACAAAGTTGTTTTTATACGTAAATTGTGAGACTTTTTCCAGTATTGTATTTGTTTGTTTTTACCCCCCTAACACATTACACACACAAAAAAACATAGCTAATTTGTTATTTTCCTCCTGAATCATTACCACCTTGACTCCATATCTATTTACACAAATCAAGCTGTAAAATGTTGCCCTTCCTGGGTCATACAATACACTGTCCCGACTTAAACTCACAATGGTCATTGAGAGAAATGTCTTACAAAGACTAGAACAAGTACTACAAACACACATACTTATAGAGACACATTTTAGTCCACAAAAGCTCTACGCGTTTAACATTCAAACAGTGTTAGACAAGCCGGATCTTAGTGTTGCGCGTAAACAAGCAAATGTGCCATTTAAGATTCGGTAACCCCTAGGTCCTCCGGCAAGTGTTTAGAGCATGGTAGTAATGAGGGAGAAAGAAAGTAAATAAGCAGTGATACCCATACAAACACGGGAGGGGAAAGTATTCAGACTAGGTGCTGATTACTGCTGAGCTCGACCAACAGACCTTAATTCTGCCCTTAGTAATGTGAGATGCACCATAAACAGTGTGGGGAAAGACAGTGTCAAACACAGCAGGATCAGGCACACCTGGCCTGTCTATTGATATGCTCCTCAGCCTGTCACTTAGTACCTGGCTAACACACTCCGAGAGCTAAATGTCAATTAACTCATTCAGAAAATGATTTTGAGTGTCATAAGACTTCAGTTATTGTACGGTAGGAAAATTATATTACATTTAGTTTGTGTGCAAAGATAGCAGTCGTTTTCCAGATTTTTAAAACATTTTCATTGTTGGATATAAAAGACTGTAAAAACACCGTAAAAATCAGTTTCAAGTGATTTTAATATTTGTAAATCTGTTCCCAAGTATTCCCACGCATAAAAGAGAGACACGCGTGCTCATATACAAATGTAAGCAAGGTTTGAAATGATTATGTTTAAGTCTACAAATGATTTGTAATTATGTTCCAGCCCCTACCATCTGCTTGGCCCTCGGATGAATGTAGTTGATGATCCTTGAACTAGTAGATATCATGAAGTATCTCATACCGATTTTCTGGAATACATTTTTCCCAGGTCAAAAAGCTGAATTTAATCTTCGAGTTAAAATCTAAATCAAAACAGCACTGCTGTTTTTTTTGCACACAATAGCATTCTCAGTATGTTCTCACAAAACATCTGAAATTGTAGCGAGACGTACAGTAAATCTGGTGTTTGATAAACAACCACTGTGTGAACCAGAGACACATACAACAGTCACAGACATGTTTGATCTGGGAGTTATAGAGGTTAAACGAACAACGCCTCGGGATGCAGACCTAGAGCTCTCTATTCCCACGGGTGTGTCGAAAACCCACTCGGATCAGCATTTTTGGATGCAGTCTGACGCACGCAAGCACGCACACACACACACACACACACACTGCAAAGAAAAGTCCCACGCAGCTGTGGAAGGCCCACTACTACAGGCGGCTGGAGGAACTGGCTGATAGATCGGCATCAGGCGGGGGGCTATTCTTCACCACTGGTGTGTGCTGCCAACTGCAAGCAGAGGCCTTTGAGCGCGGTAGAGTGTGAAGTGCTTGTCACTGAGCCCTGAGAGTGCTTCCTCTGTTGATAACAACACCTCAGGTGTTACTCTCTGCGGGGGGGATTTTTACCAACACCTTCCTCCTCAGTCAAAACCTTTATTTACTTTTTTGGACTTTCTTTCTTTCTTCCTTTTTTGTGTTTTTCAGTGGGTGAGATTATGGGCGTGTGGCACTCCCATGATCAAAGTATTTTCAAATGCGTAGATTAAAGTGGGAGAACTATCCACTTATTCGAAACAATCACATTAATTATGTATTCGTTAAGCATATATATATATATATATATATATATATATATATATACTGTATATACGGTGCCTTGAGAAAGTATTTGGCCCCCTTGAACTTTGCGACCTTTTGCCACATTTCAGGCTTCAAACATAAAGATATAAAACTGTATTTTTTTGTGAAGAATCAACAACAAGTGGGACACAATCATGAAGTAGAACGACATTTATTGGATATTTCAAACTTTTTTAACAAATCAAAAACTGAAAAATTGGGCGTGCAAAATTATTCAGCCCCTTTACTTTCAGTGCAGCAAACTCTCTCCAGAAGTTCAGTGAGGATCTCTGACTGATCCAATGTTGACCTAAATGACTAATGATGATAAATACAATCCACCTGTATGTAATCAAGTCTCCGTATAAATGCACCTGCACTGTGATAGTCTCAGAGGTCCGTTAAAAGCGCAGAGAGCATCATGAAGAACAAGGAACACACCAGGCAGGTCCGAGATACTGTTGTGAAGAAGTTTAAAGCCGGATTTGGATACAAAAAGATTTCCCAAGCTTTAAACATCCCAAGGAGCACTGTGCAAGTGATAATATTGAAATGGAAGGAGTATCAGACCACTGCAAATCTACCAAGACCTGGCCGTCCCTCTAAACTTTCAGCTCATACAAGGAGAAGACTGATCAGAGATGCAGCCAAGAGGCCCATGATCACTCTGGATGAACTGCAGAGATCTACAGCTGAGGTGGGAGACTCTGTCCATAGGACAACAATCAGTCGTATATTGCACAAATCTGGCCTTTATGGAAGAGTGGCAAGAAGAAAGCCATTTCTTAAAGATATCCATAAAAAGTGTTGTTTAAAGTTTGCCACAAGCCACCTGGGAGACACACCAAACATGTGGAAGAAGGTGCTCTGGTCAGATGAAACCAAAATGGAACTTTTTGGCAACAATGCAAAACGTTATGTTTGGCATAAAAGCAACACTGCTCATCACCCTGAAATGTCAAACATGGTGGTGGCAGCATCATGGTTTGGGCCTGCTTTTCTTCAGCAGGGACAGGGAAGATGGTTAAAATTGATGGGAAGATGGATGGAGCCAAATACAGGACCATTCTGGAAGAAAACCTGATGGTGTCTGCAAAAGACCTGAGACTGGGACGGAGATTTGTCTTCCAACAAGACAATGATCCAAAACATAAAGCAAAATCTACAATGGAATGGTTCAAAAATAAACATATCCAGGTGTTAGAATGGCCAAGTCAAAGTCCAGACCTGAATCCAATCGAGAATCTGTGGAAAGAACTGAAAACTGCTGTTCACAAATGCTCTCCATCCAACCTCACTGAGCTCGAGCTGTTTTGCAAGGAGGAATGGGAAAAAATGTCAGTCTCTCGATGTGCAAAACTGATAGAGACATACCCCAAGCGACTTACAGCTGTAATCGCAGTAAAAGGTGGCGCTACAAAGTATTAACTTAAGGGGGCTGAATAATTTTGCACGCCCAATTTTTCAGTTTTTGATTTGTTAAAAAAGTTTGAAATATCCAATAAATGTCGTTCCACTTCATGATTTTGTCCCACTTGTTGTTGATTCTACACAAAAAAATACAGTTTTATATCTTTATGTTTGAAGCCTGAAATGTGGCAAAAGGTCGCAAAGTTCAAGGGGGGCGAATAATTTCGCAAGGCACTGTATATATATATATATATATATATATATACACAGTGTACATATGTTTTTTTCAATGGCAGAGTTTCAAGACCAACCTTGGGGAAAGTCTCTTTTGGGAGACATTTGTTATTTGTTGAATATGATCTTTGTCTCGCTGGTTATCTATCCATCATCTCTGTGAATAACCTATGTTTCTGGGGTACTGCAAGTCAAATACTTCTTATGGAATATGCTATTGGCCTATAGGCCGTAAAATGCAGACACCTTCTCACTGCATGGCTTTTGTTGGGGAAACAAACATGGTCCATTCCACACTTGAAGATGTTGAATTATTATGAACCAAACACCAAACACTGTTTGGTGCTGTGCCTTGGCTTGAAAGTCAGGTCAGTGATCACCTTGCCCCGCTGGCTTTGTAGTGCTGTCGGGATCGTTCTATCTATATCCTCTCCACTGCAAGTGCAAAAATCACCTCTGTCAACACATCATTACTCTTACCGTGACAGTAAATAAATACTCCAACACATTTCATCTAGTCTCAATTATTTATGGTAATGCATGTTGTATTTTTATATTCTGAAACATAAGATGTAGGCCTAACCAATGAGATTCATCCAAAGGAATTACTTTGGATTACAATTGCAGACAGAAACAGACTCAAATTAGCAATATATATTTTTTGTCTGTTGTGAACCTATATGTAAGTTCATCTGATCCTTTGAGCATTTGAACAAAAGGTGGAGCTGAAAGTTGCTGAGGTTAACTTGTGTGTGTGGCCCTTAAAACCCCAGTCTCATGGAGGTGCCCAGGAAAAGTATGCCCCTATGAAACCCAATCCTCACATCTGCAGGATACCCCCCCCCCCACACACACACACACACCCCTTGACTGTAATGGTTAATGAATTCCAACGCAAAATCATATGATGTTGAACATTTCCTCGATTGAGGGATTACTCCTGTATCGAAAACAAAAGCAGATGAAATAAAATCAAATCAAATGTATTTATATAGCCCTTCGTACATCAGCTGATATCTCAAAGTGCTGTACAGAAACCCAGCCTAAAACCCCAAACAGCAAGCAATGCAGGTGTAGAAGCACGGTGGCTAGGAAAAACTCCCTAGAAAGGCCAAAACCTAGGAAGAAACCTAGAGAGGAACCAGGCTATGTGGGGTGGCCAGTCCTCTTCTGGCTGTGCCAGGTGGAGATTATAACAGAACATGGCCAAGATGTTCAAATGTTCATAAATGACCAGCATGGTCGTATAATAATAAGGCAGAACAGTTGAAACTGGAGCAGCAGCACGGTCAGGTGGACTGGGGACAGCAAGGAGTCATCATGTCAGGTAGTCCTGGGGCATGGTCCTAGGGCTCAGGTCCTCTGAGAGCTGAGAGAGAGAAAGAAAGAGAGAATTAGAGAGAGCATATGTGGGGTGGCCAGTCCTCTTCTGGCTGTGCCGGGTGGAGATTATAACAGAACATGGCCAAGATGTTCAAATGTTCATAAATGACCAGCATGGTCGAATAATAATAAGGCAGAACAGTTGAAACTGGAGCAGCAGCACGGCCAGCTGGACTGGGGACAGCAAGGAGTCATCATGTCAGGTAGTCCTGGGGCATGGTCCTAGGGCTCAGGTCAGTTGAAACTGGAGCAGCAGCACGGCCAGGTGGACTGGGGACAGCAAGGAGTCATCATGTCAGGTAGTCCTGGGGCATGGTCCTAGGGCTCAGGTCCTCCGAGAGAGAGAAAGAGAGAATTAGAGAACGCACACTTAGATTCACACAGGACACCGAATAGGACAGGAGAGGTACTCCAGATATAACAAACTGACCCTAGCCCCCCGACACATAAACTACTGCAGCATAAATACTGGAGGCTGAGACAGGAGGGGTCAGGAGACACTGTGGCCCCATCCGAGGACACCCCCGGACAGGGCCAAGTATGACCTTCAGGAGCCTGTCTTTAACACCGAACCTCATTAAATCAACATTAAATGCACCTCATGAAGTGTCTGTCCGTGACATATTACAAACTCAGAGCCACTGAGGCGTTTCCAATGGGGAGATACGCCAACTCTTCCAATATAGAAGGGAGACTTTATGTCCACTGCACCCGAGCTCAGAGTCTTATAATAAAGGAAGATACTACATCTACAACTAGTCAAATAAAGGATGGTACTTCAATCAGTGGAGTACTGGTAGTCAGCTGGTGCTTCCATTTTGACTGGTCTGTCTGAAGTGCCTTATATCTAGGTTTGATTTCCTGTGTTACTTTGGACACTAAGTGCCTCTCAGCCTGAGTTGCTTGCTAGCACTGTCTTAGCCTTGCTACTCTGTTATACTCTGAAGCATCTCCTGAATGGGATATATTATTATTATTATTATTATCGTTTAAAGAAACTCAATGGGAATTGTGGGGAAATTCTTTTCTATTTACATTTTGGGAATTATTACAGGCGGGTCAGCGCTTGCTTTGTTCATTACCACATTTTGTAACTGACTTTATTGTGTTAAATGTGGCTCCTGGATTGGAACATTTGACTGTGAATGTGTGTATCACAGAGCCCCCTTGTGGATGAAGAAACAAACAACTGGTATACATTTTCTCAGTAGAGGGAGATGAGGGAACAAAGTAACACTTATAGGCTTTTGCTTGTTATGAAAATATTATTTGAGTTGGATTAATCATATTTTTATACAAACAACACACATATCTCAGCTACCATTACACACTGTAATTAAGTTTCTAGGACATACCAGTTGTTTACAATTCAACCGAAAGCGGCTAGAGTGACATTTTCTTGGTACAATCCTAGATCTATGACCAGAGGCAACTCCATTCCGGCTAAGGGGGTTCAGAGGTGGTGAAACGGGACAGTTTGGGCAGGAGAGCATCTGGTGTGCCTCATGGCGCTCAGTAAACAATCCTCCTCGGTTCTGATTTGTCAGCTTTTTTCACACCTAGGACAAGAAAAATAAAGAATAGAATGAGTAAAAAGACAGGTGACAAGGGACATATCAAGCTGGTGTGGTGTGTGTGTGTGTGTGTGTGTGTGTGTGTGTGTGTGTGTGTGTGTGTGTGTGTGTGTGTGTGTGTGTGTGTATGTGTGTGTGTGTGTGTGTGTGTGTGTGTGTGTGTGTGTGTGTGTGTGTGTGTGTGTGTGTGTGTGTGTGGGGGGGGGGGGGGGGGGGGTACATGCATGCGTGTGTCTAATTACCTCACTGGAGGTCTTCATTCAAACTCAGTGTGCTCTTGGAAGAATGGGACAATGTAGGGGTTGAGAACAGCTGGCTTCCTATGGGTCACCTTGTCATGCACTTTGTCAGATATTCAGGGTTCATCATCTTGGGTTGATTGGAACCTACAGAATATATGCAATATAGTTATTAAATCAATGGAGGCATTGTACTTCAACCCTATCTAACTAATACAACACTGTTATGTGCTACACAATACATCAGATTATTTTAACAGACTCCCAATATTTTCCTTTCGTTCTGTGCCACCAAATGTTTGTAAAGTGATCAGGTTTAGCTAAAACACTAACATGGTTAGCGGGGAAAGGCTGTTGGCCGTGCCATCAGGGATCCTTGGAAAGTCTGTACCCAATTGAAGTTGACATTTTAAATGCTTAAGGTTAGGCAAGGGTTCTGGTTAAGGTTAGGGTATGTGATCATGATCTGATGAGGGGGAACGTAGGGGGTGTAATAATAGGTTATTTAAAATAATTTTGATTAGGTACCTAGCCGTGCAAAGTAGTTAATTACCTTATTTAGGAAGCTCATTGGATCCCATCCAGGTTGAGGTCAAAGTGACAATTTTTTTTCTCATAGACTCTATGCACAAATTTGTTTTATCCCTGTTAGTGAGCATTTCTCTTTTGCCAAGATAATCTATCCACCTGACAGGTGTGGCATATCAACAAGCTGATTAAACAGCATGATCATTACACAGGTAAAAGGCCTCTCTAAAATGCTCTGTTTGGTCACACAACACAATGCCTAAGATGTCTCAAGATTTGAGGGAGCGTGCAGTTGACATTCTGACTACAGAAATGTCAAACCAGAATTGCCACCTCCAACATCCTTTGAGAGAATTTGACAGTACGTCCAACCGGCCTCACAACTGCAGACCACGTGTATGGCGTTCTGTGGGCAAGTGGTTTGCTGATGTCAACGTTCTGAACAGAGTGCCCCATGGTGGCGGTGGGGTTATGGTATGGGTAGGAATAACCTACGGACAACAAACACAATTGCATTTTAATCAATGGCAATTTAAATGCAGATACGGTGACGAGATCCTGAGGCCCATTGTCGTGTCATTCATCTGCCGCCATCACCTCATGTTTCAGCATGATAATGCACGGCCCCATGACGCAAGGATCTGTACACAATTCCTGGAAGCTGAAAATGTTCCAGTTCTTCTATGGCCTACATACTCAGCAGACTTGTCACCCATTGAGCATGTTTGGGTTGCTCTGGATCAACGTGTATGACAGTGTGTTCCAGTTCCCGCCAATATCCAGCAACTTCTCACAGCCATTTTTATTTATTTTACCTTTATTTATCCAGCTAGGCAAGTTGAGAACAAGTTCTCATTTACAATTGCGACCTGGCCAAGATAAAGCAAAGCAGTTCGACAGATACAACGACACAGAGTTACACATGGAGTAAAACAAACATACAGTCAATAATACAGTATAAACAAGTCTATATACAATGTGCGCAAATGAGGTGAGAAGGGAGGTAAAGGCAAAAAAGGCCATGGTGGCAAAGTAAATACAATATAGCAAGTAAAACACTGGAATGGTAGTTTTGCAATGGAAGAATGTGCAAAGTAGAAATAAAAATAATGGGGTGCAAAGGAGCAAAATAAATAAATAAATAAAATACAGTAGGGAAAGAGGCAGTTGTTTGGGCTAAATTATAGGTGGGCTATGTACAGGTGCAGTAATCTGTGAGCTGCTCTGACAGTTGGTGCTTAAAGCTAGTGAGGGAGATAAGTGTTTCCAGTTTCAGAGATTTTTGTAGTTCGTTCCAGTCATTGGCAGCAGAGATAATATTAATAATAATAATAGGCTAGCTAGTAGCTACTAGCTTTGTTAAGTTTTGTCAGGTGCGAGCTGGATATTCAAAAATGGCTGGGCACTCCCAAGTGAAAAAAAATGGACCACAATGTCAAGTACAATGATGAGCTTACAGAGCAGCCTGATCACCAAGGTTCAGCATGTTACATCGAAGAAACGTCCAGCTTGTCCAGCTGAGAGGGACCTGAAGTACATTTCACCAGGAAGAAAATGGAATCAGAAACTTCTCATGAGGTTCAACACAGCATGGAGGAAGCTGCAACTCATCTAAATGGTAAGCTACAACATATATGACCCTGGCAGCCTTGCCAGAATGATGAATTAATTGGTTCTCTCTCATGTAAGCCTACTGGTTGTTTGGCAGATTTTTAAATGTAATGTATAGTTCAGGCCTTTACTTCAATACATATTTTAGATGTAATGTCATTGCTTTTTTTGCGGGTCTAATTGCCATTGATAGACATACAGCTGTGCGTTATTTGATGGGTATACAGTATAATGACCAATGTAGCCTATAGCTTGTGCTCTGAGGTGATGCTGAAAATGGCTGTGCATTTAACGTTACCCTTTCAAATCAAATACATTTTTATTTGTCACCAAATACAACAGGTATTACTGGAAATAGCTTTACTTACAAGCCCTTAAACAACAATGCAGTTAAGAAAATATAGTTAAGAAAATATTTACTAAATAAACTAAAGTAAAATCAAAAATAAATAAACAAATAAGTGACACAATAAAATAACAATAATGAGGCTATATGGGTAAATTGACTATGCATAGATAATAAACAGAGAGTAACAGCAATGTAAAAACAAAGGGGGGTGGGGGGGGATCATTGCAAATAGTCCAAGTGGCCATTTGGTTAATTATTCAACAGACTTATGGCTTGGGGGTAGAAGCTGTCAAGGAGCCTTTTGGACCTAGACTTGGCACTCTGTTACCGCTTGCCATGCGGTAGCAGAAAGAACAGTCTATGACTAGGGTGGCTGGAGTCTTCCTCTGACACCGCCTATTATATAGGTCCTGGATGTTAGGAATCTTGGCACCAGTGATGTAGTATGCCGAACTCACTACCCTCCGTAGCGCCTTGCAGTCGGAGGCCGAGCAGTTGCCTTACCAGGCGGTGATGCAACCGGTCAGGATGCTTTCGATTGTGCAGCTGTAGAACGTTTTGAGGATCTGGGGACCCATGCCAAATATTTTCAGTCTCCTGAGGGGGATAAGCCGTTGTTGTGCCCTCTACATGACTTTCTTGGTGTTTTTGTTGGTGATGTGGACACCAAGGAACTTGAAACTCTTGATCAATCAATAATCAATCACTCAAATATATTTACATCAGCCGATGTCACAAAGTGCTGTACAGAAAGCCAGCCTAAAACCCCAAACAGCAAGCAATGCAGATGTAGAAGCACGGTGTCTAGGAAAAACTCCCTAGAAAGGCCAGAACCTAGGAAGAAACCTAGAGAGGAACCAGGATCTGACTCATTCCACAAGATCACCGTAGATGTTCAACCCCTCTTTTTCTTGTGGTCCACAATTATCTCTTTTGTCTTGCTCAGTTTAGGGAGAGGTTGTTGTCCTGGCACCACACTGCCAGGTCTCCTATCTCCTCCCTATAGGCTGTCTCATCATTGTCGGTGATCAGGCCTACAACCGTTGTGTCGTCTGTAAACTTAATGATGGTGTTGGGGTTGTGCTTGACCACACAGGGAGTACAGAAAGGGACTAAGCACGGACCCCTAAAGGGCCCCCATGTTGAGAATCAGCATGGCAGATGTGTTGTTATCTACCCTTACCAGCTGGGTGCGGCCCGTCAGGATGTCCATGATCGAGTTGCAGAGGGAGGTGTTTATTTCCAGGGTCCTTACCTTAGTAATGAGTTTTGTGGGACACGGTGTTGAATGCTGAGCTGTTGTCAATTAACAGCATTCTCACATAGGTGTTAATTTTGTCGAGGTGGGAAAGGGCAGTGTGTAGTGCGATTGAGATTGCGTCATCTGTGGATTAGTTGAGGCGGTATGCAAATTGGAGTGGGCCTAGGGTTTCCAGGATGATCGTGTTGATATGAGCCATGACCAGCCTTTCAAAGCACTTAATGGCTACCGACATGAGTGCTATGAGCGGTAGGCATTTAGGCAGGTTACTTTCACTTTCTCGGGCACAGGGACTATGGAGGTCTGCTTGAAACATGTAGGTGTTACAGACTCAGAGGGAGAGAGAGAGAGAGAGAGAGAGAGAGGTTGCAAATGTCAGTGAAGTCCACGCATGCACTGGGTACACATCCAGGTAATCCGTCTGGCCCCGCCGCCTTGTAAATGTTGACCTGTTTAAAGGTCTTGCTCACATCGGCTACGGAGAGCGAGATCCCACAGTTGTCCGGAACAGCTGGTGCTCTAATGCATGCTTTAGTGTCGCTTGCCTCGAAGCAAGCATAAAAGGCATTTAGCACGTCTGGTAAGCTCGCGTCACTGGGCAGCTCGCGGCTGGGTTTCCCTTTGTAATCCGTAATGCAAGTTCTGCCACATCCAACGAGCATTAGAGCTGGTGTAGTAGGATTTAATCTTAGTCCTGCGTAAAAGCTTTGCCCGTTTGATGGTTCGTCTGAGGGCATAGCAGGATTTCTTATAAGCATCCAGATTAGTGTCCTGCTCCTTGAAAGAGGCAGCTCTAGACTTAGCTCAGCACAGATGTTGCCTGTAATCCATGGCTTCTGGTTGGGAAATGTACATAAGGTTATTGTGGGGACGACATCGCCGATGCACTTATTGGTGAAGCAGGTGACTGAGGTGATATACTTATCAATGCCATTGGATGAATCCTGGAACATATTTCACTCTGTGCTAGCAAAACAGTCCTGTAGCATAGCATCCGCGTCACCTGACCATTTTTGTATTGAGCGAGTTACTGGTACTTCCTGCTTTAGGTTTTGGTTGTAAGCAGGAATCAGGAGGATAGAATTATGGTCAGATTTGCCAATTGGAGGGTGAGGGAATACTTTGTATGCGTCTCCGTGTGTGGAGTAATGGTGGTCTAGACTTTTTTCCTCTGGTTGCACATGTGACAGGCTGGTAGAAATGAGTTAAAACATATTTAAGTATGCCTGCATTAAAGTCCCCGGCCACTAGGAGTGCTGCATCTGGATGAGCATTTTCGTGTTTGCTTATGTTCTTATACAGCTCGTTGAGTGTGGTCTTAGTGCCAGCATCGGTTTGTGGTGGTAAATAGACAGCTACGAAAAATATAGATGAAAACTCTCTTGGTAGATAGTGTGGTCTACAGCTTATCATGTGGTACTCTACCTGAGGAACAGCAATACCTCGAGACTACCGTAACAGCACCAGCTGTTATTGACAAATAGACACACACCCCACCCCTCATCTTACTGGATCTAACTGTTCTGTCCTGCCGATGCACAGAAAACCCATCCAAATGTATAATATCTGTGTTGTCGTTCAGCCACAATTCAGTGAAACATAAGATACTACAGTTTTGAGAGTCCCGTTGGTAGGATAGTTTAGAACGGAGCTCATCCAGTTTATTCTCCATAGATTGCACGTTAGCCAATAGAATGGATGGTAGAGGCGGGTTACCTATTTGCCGACAAACTCTCACAAGGCACCCTGATCTTTGCCCCCTGTATTTCCTTATTTTCTTCATGGGAATGACAAGGATTTGGGCCTGGTCTGGGAGCAGCATTATATCCTTCGCATCAGACTCATTAAAGAAAAAATCTTCACCAAGTTTGAGGTGAGTAATCACTGTTCTGAAGTCCAGAATCTCTTTTCGGTTATAAGAGACTACAGCATCAACATTGTCTACAAAATAAGTTACAAACAATGCGAAAAAATAGCACAGTTGGTTAGGAGCCCATAAAACTGCAGCCATTCCCTTTGGCGCCATTCTTTCATTTCGCTGACTGGGGCTATCCTTCTGTCCATTTTCCAGAATCGATGGTTCTGGTGTGTGATGTTTTAAAAACACATCTTGGGCTACTAGTCTTTGTGTCTCTTCAACATCACGTGTTTTCTTGTGTGCAAAATTACAGTTGTGTATATGGCTGCATTTCAGATTTTTTTTTACGAGAGTGCAAGGACAGAGTCAATTGTTGCTTATGTGATCTAAAAAATATAACGAAAGACTGAGTTTCAACAACTTAAGGAGTCACTGAAACGTGACAGAAGTGTGTGTGGAATCACAAATGACCAAGTGCGAAGCAGATTACTCTGAGAACCAGATCTCCTGCTAGCTAGAGCAATAGACATTTTCTGTGCTAGTGAAGTGCGCCAGAGCCAACTGAACATGCTTCATTATGAAGTCGAGGTACCCAATTCACAAGGTGCATAAGCAAAGGAAAACACAAAACTAGACAACGACCGTGCACAGCTAGTAAAAGAGAGGTTGCAGGTAGAATGGTCACGTTGTGGGTAAAAACATGAACCAAAAAAGTGTCCAGCGTACAGTGAGATATGCAAAGTATGAAACAGAAAAAAACAGAGAATTCACTGCATTGACAGGGAGATGACAGCAGGAAATGAGGACATGTTCATTGGGACAATTTAAGTGAAACACAATGTGTATCTCAGCTAGTGAACATCAATGAGAAAAAACATGAGAAAGAGCAATGGACAGAAACACTGAAAATAAACAACCACAAACTTACTGCTAATCTGGATACAGGAGCTGAGTGTAACATCTTGTCCTTGAGAGAATTGAAAACGCTGAAAGGAAAAGTTAGTGGCAGATTCCATGCAAAAATTCACCTGCAAGCTAGTGACATATTCCGGCCACCAGATAGAGCCAAAAGACAAGAAAACACTCCAATTTCAGTACAAAGAGAAAGTGTTTTAACAGGAATTTCAAGTGATTGAATAAGATGCACCTGCAATGCTTGGAAGATCAGCTTATCTATAAATGGTCTTAATACAGAGAATATTCAAGCTTGAACAAAGGACAGAGACTGACATTTACGGTGAATATAAAGATGTATACACAGGACCTGGATGTGTTCCTGGAGTTCATCACATACAAATAGACCCAGAAGTCACACCACTGGTTCACACATGCAGTACCTGTAGCACTAAAAGGAAAAACTGGGAATGGAACTGAACCCCGTGGAAAACATGGATGTTGTCGTCAAGGCAACCTGAGTTTACTGAATGAGTAAACAGCTTGGAGATTTTTTTATTTTTATTTTACCTTTATTTAACTAGGCAAGTCAGTTAAGAACAAATTCTTATTTTCAATGACGGCCTAGGAACAGTGGGTTAACTGCCTGTTCAGGGGCAGAACGACAGATGTGTACCTTGTCAGCTCGGGGGTTTGAACTTGCAACCTTCCGGTTACAAGTCCAATGGGGGGGGGGGGGGGGGGGTCTGATAGCGCTTCGTTGCAAAGCGATAGACATGGTGACGGTGAAAGGACTTCGCAGTGTTGTATTGCCAGGGAGAGAGGCATTGAAGGATACCCGGAGGAGGCGTTATATTGTACTAGAGTGCCAGTTATAACAGCTTATAGCATATACCCATTTCCTTGCCAAGTCATGTTTTTAAGAGTGGGAAACTGCAGGTGGCTTGTTCATTAGGCAACAAAATGGAAGTAAATGGACTGAAACAGGGAGGGACTATAAGAAATGCTTACTCGTTTTCTGTTGCAAAACATTAACAAAAAAACTGTTGCATTGCCTTACTAACACAACCCAGATTAATTAGAAGTTTCATATACAGACAATTCTATGAATTCTTCATTTGCAGAAACAAGTTCATCCCTGAGTCAGTGATCAGAAACATACATTTTCAGATATTACAAAGCCAATAATTTATTCATGAACATGGTAGGTCTCCCATAAGAACCACTTGACTCTCTCCTGTGACAACACCAAGGAAAACTGGAGTAACAGGAGGTCATTACCATTACCATCACTGGCACTCCCATCATTCATAGTTGGCTATTGTCTGTAAACACTGACAAATATTTAGGCTTTTTGTGAATTATCATATGTGGCACAACCTCATATGGTGCATTTTAAAGGGATGGTTCACTCCATTGTCTTGCGATTTAAAGGGATGGATGGTTGGTTCAAAGTTAATTTTCCTCAAAAGTGGTCTAAAGTCCTTATTCTATACTTGTTGTGTGTAGATTCCCACCAACAGCCCCTCCACCAGGCCCCCCAACAGCCCCTCGAGTCGATCCCCCCCAACAGACCCCCCCAGTAGATCCCACCAAAAGCCCCTCCACCATGCGCCCCAACAGCCCCTCGAATCGATCCCCCCCAACAGCCCCTCCAGTAGATCCCCCCCAAAAGCCCCTCCACCATGAGCCCCAACAGCCCCTCCAGTAGACCCACCAACAGTAAGTTATATGACAATTGTAACATAACACAGTATCCCTCACAAATCTAACTCAAAGAGACATGTGTATCTATTTGGATTCGGACATGACTGGACTCTTGACCTATGAAATGTCCCATTCTGTGAGCTTGTGTGGCCCAACACTTTGCGGCTGAACCGTTGTTGCTTCTGGACGTTTCCACTTCACAATAACAGCACTTATAGTTGACCGGGGCATATCAAGCAGGGCATAAACTTGACAAACTGACTTATTGGAAAGGTGATATCCTATAACGGCGCCACATAGAAAGTCTGTCTATGGATTTTATACACCTTTCCCCAGAGCTGTGCCTCGACACAATCCTGTCTCTGAGCTCTACGGACAATTCCTTCGACCTCATGGCTTGGTTTTTGCTCTGACATGCACTGTCAACTTTGGGACCATATATAGAAAGGTGTGTGCCTTTCCAAATCATGTCCAATCAATTGAATTTACCACAGGTGGACTCCAAACAAGTTGTACAAGCATCAAGGATGATCAATGGAAACAGGATGCACCTGAGCTAAATTTCGAGTCTCATAGTAAAGTGTCTGAATACTTACGTAAATAAGGTATTTACAGTGCCTTGCGAAAGTATTCGGCCCCCTTGAACTTTGCGACCTTTTGCCACATTTCAGGCTTCAAACATAAAGATATAAAACTGTATTTTTTTGTGAAGAATCAACAACAAGTGGGACACAATCATGAAGTGGAACGACATTTATTGGATATTTCAAGCTTTTTTAACAAATCAAAAACTGAAAAATTGGGCGTGCAAAATTATTCAGCCCCTTTACTTTCAGTGCAGCAAACTCTCTCCAGAAGTTCAGTGAGGATCTCTGAATGATCCAATGTTGACCTAAATGACTAATGATGATAAATACAATCCACCTGTGTGTAATCAAGTCTCCGTATAAATGCACCTGCACTGTGATAGTCTCAGAGGTCCGTTAAAAGCGCAGAGAGCATCATGAAGAACAAGGAACACACCAGGCAGGTCCGAGATATTGTTGTGAAGAAGTTTAAAACCAGATTTGGATACAAAAATATTTCCCAAGCTTTAAACATCCCAAGGAGCACTGTGCAAGCGATAATATTGAAATGGAAGGAGTATCAGACCACTGCAAATCTACCAAGACCTGGCCGTCCCTCTAAACTTTCTGCTCATACAAGGAGAAGACTGATCAGAGATGCAGCCAAGAGGTCCATGATCACTCTGGATGAACTGCAGAGATCTACAGCTGAGGTGGGAGACTCTGTCCATAGGACAACAATCAGTCGTATATTGCACAAATCTGGCCTTTATGGAAGAGTGGCAAGAAGAAAGCCATTTCTTAAAGATATCCATAAAAAGTGTTGTTTAAAGTTTGCCACAAGCCACCTGGGAGACACACCAAACATGTGGAAGAAGGTGCTCTGGTCAGATGAAACCAAAATGGAACTTTTTGGCAACAATGCAAAACGATATGTTTGGCGTAAAAGCAACACAGCTCATCACCCTGAACACACCATCCCCACTGTCAAACATGGTGGTGGCAGCATCATGGTTTGGGCCTGCTTTTCTTCAGCAGGGACAGGGAAGATGGTTCAAATTGATGGGAAGATGGATGGAGCCAAATACAGGACCATTCTGGAAGAAAACCTGATGGAGTCTGCAAAAGACCTGAGACTGGGACGGAGATTTGTCTTCCAACAAGACAATGATCCAAAACATAAAGCAAAATCTACAATGGAATGGTTCAAAAATAAACATATCCAGGTGTTAGAATGGCCAAGTCAAAGGTCCAGACCTGAATCCAATCGAGAATCTGTGGAAAGAACTGAAAACTGCTGTTCACAAATGCTCTCCATCCAACCTCACTGAGCTCGAGCTCTTTTGCAAGGAGGAATGGGAAACAATTTCAGTCTCTCGATGTGCAAAACTGAGAGACATACCCCAAGCGACTTACAGCTGTAATCGCAGAAAAAGGTGGCGCTACAAAGTATTAACTTAAGGGGGCTGAATCATTTTGCACGCCCAATTTTTCAGTTTTTGATTTGTTAAAAAAGTTTGAAATATCCAATAAATGTCGTTCCACTTCATGATTGTGTCCCACTTGTTGTTGATTCTTCACAAAAAAATACAGTTTTATATCTTTATGTTTGAAGCCTGAAATGTGGCAAAAGGTCGCAAAGTTCAAGGGGGCCGAATACTTTCGCAAGGCACTGAATGTTTTTGACTTTTAATGCATTAGCAAAAATGTGCTTTGTCATTATGGGGTAGTGTGTAAATTGAGGGATTAAAGACATAATTTAAATACATTTTAGAATAAGGCTGTAACGTAATAAAATGTGGAAAAAGTTCAGGGGTCTGAATACTTTCCGAATGCACTGTACATTAACATTCCTCTACATGACATTAAAGAGAGCCATTTTGATTGATGAAAGTGAGTGGATGTTCTGCCATGGATGTCTGTCTCAGTTACTTTGAGGCTGGAAAGAACACACTAGGGGCAAATTTCCCAGGATACTGATTAAGTCTAGTCCTGGACCAAAAAGCACTTGCAACAGAAATTCCCCAATGTGCATGTTTTTTAGTCCTGGACTAGAAAATTGTCCCTATAGAAGGGGTCCTGTAACTATGGTATAGTACATTCAGCACATGGATCGCTCAGATCTCTTTTTATTTTCAGATTATGATGGAAGGCAGACAGGCCCCAAATGAAAAGGACAGAGCTACTCAGCTCTGTGGAAAACATCTAACAACCAGACTAGAGGTCCACTTGCACAGCCAGTCCATGGTAGGGTAGACTTGGCACCCAAGTACGGAAGGGAAATCGCTAGTGCACCAAGAGAAGCTATAAACCCAACCTGCAGGTTTAGCCACAGTCTGATATGCACTAAGAAGGAAACTGTTTTGTAGCTCTGAACTTCACTGCCCTCCGTGCATGTACTTCTGAAAGGCCTCCAATGTATTATTCCAACAAAGTAACATGTACAGGGATGTCCAAGGAGAGACATTTCTGTACATGTTTTTATACTGGCATCATTTGGGTGATGTATATGAACAAGACATATGCCAGGAGGACAGATCCCTCTAACTTCACCAGAAGAGTACCGGGACCATCTATTGTAATTGCTGATTGACAGGCTGATGCGTTTGCTCTAAAACAGGGGTTCTTAAAAAAATTTTTTTAAATGTTTTTCAGCTCAAGACCCAAGAAATTGTCAATCCTCCCATGACTCAAATCATCCTCCAACGATCCAAATTAAGAAGAAATAAATGTGTAATTATAGATGTATTCTCATCATTTTACGACCCACCTCTCACATGCCCGGGGCCCATTTTGGGTCCGACCAATAATTGAAGAAACACTGCTGTAAAGTATCCCTCATAGACAATCACGTCCTGAAACCCATTGGATGCCAACATCTGGCATGCCTCATGCAATTAGTTTATGATAATATTAGATTTTTTTGTGAATTTTGTATTCTAGATTTTTATAATGTAATTGTTTCTATTATGTTTAAATTACTAAACTCAAAAGGACATTTTATTAGGAAATTCATCCTAAAACTGTAAATTGTAAAGGTTTATCGCTCATATATCCCGAGTAGTAATTTACTGAATCAGTGGCTAAAGCAGCATTGACTTCAGTTATATTATGTACGATGGCAGTCTACTTATATAAAAAGGTAAATAAACAAACACTGGCCATCTTATAAACCTTATACGCAACTTCACGGTTCATTTATCTCTTGTAACGTAATGACAAATCTGCATTACAATATGAACAAAAACACATGACAGTCCTTGTTATTTCATAAATCAGTGTTCAATTATACATTTTTCCAAAATAACATTCACATATCTGACTGATATTCTTGGTGAACGATATAAGACCGTAGAAAAGCACGAGAGGATAGTGATTTTGACATCTGTGTCTGTGAACGTCTTCTTCATTTCAGTGCATTATGACTCCTGGGGCTTCGCCAGCAGCATTCCAACACCCAGCTTCCCCACCATAAGTAGACTACACAAGGTAGAGACAAAAATAACATGTTAAGTAATCTCATACTGCATCATCCTCATACCCATTTCCTAGTCCTGAAACAACAACAAAAAAAGAAGGGAGTTGATTGGCTACCTTGCTGCTGCCATCATTCCAGCAGGCATCATCTTCCTGGAACCATAGAATCTCTTTCCCATCACACCTGCCAGGGCTCCTGATGTGACTGTGTGATACAGGGGGAATTGACTCAATGCAGTAGGTCCTACTGTAAAACTAATCATCATGAGTAGCTAGAAGTCAGTTAGTAGTGATCAAGAGAGGTCTGGGCGAGGAGACATATGTATACATACTTGGTCTAAATGTGACAGAAACTGTACTTTTAACAGAGAGATACATTCACAAAACAGTGAGGGACAACACCAAAGGTTTACTAACCTAGAGACACCCAAATATTTGTAGGATCTTGCGATATCTGGTAGGCACCAACCCCAGCTAAGCTGCCGAAGAGAAGACCTGCCGCCAAGGAGGGGACACTGCCTGGAGACACCAAAAGATGTACAGGGGAGAGTGGAAACCATGTTACCAGTTCATTGTCACAAGACTGGACATATGATGCAATGCATTAGACTCAAAAACAATTTACTCTATTCAATTGAGTTAACATGACGGCACAACAATAAACGTACGTGCTTTGACATAGCCCATCACTCCTCCGGATGCAATGAGTGCTGCATACCCATATCCAACCCAATCAGTCATTCTAGAACATGTAACGAAGGAAAGAGGGAGAATGTTAGGCTACTAATTGCCATTTGCCACACCCACTGCAAGAACAATTGGCAGTGGGCATGTGGCGACGATACACATGTAGCAAGTCATTAATTAACTCAAGATGTGCCTGTTAAATATGTTAGATAGCCATGTTTGTCGTTTTGCAAAAATGTAGCTCACTGCTAAACTGAGGTGTATTGATTACGCCGATTCTGTTGCAAGACGTTACCTCGCATTAGTGGAAACCCAGACTGTTCTCAGGGCAGACCTGGTTGTGGCTAGATACCATACATTACCAAAAGTATGTGGACACCTGCTTGTCGATAATCTCATGCCAAAATTAGATTAATATGTAGTTAGTCCCCCCTTTGCTGCTATAACAGCCTCCACCCCTTTGGGAAAGTTTTCCACTAGATTTTGGAACATTGCTGCGGGGACTTCCTTCCATTCAGCCACAAGAGCAGTAGCAAGGTCGGGCACTGATGTTGGGAGATTAGGCCTGGCTCGCAGTCGGCGTTCCAATTAATCTCGAATTCATCCCAAAATGCAAGATGGTGAAGCATGATTCATTACTCCAGAGTCCAATGGAGTTCACTCCAGCTGATGCTTGGTATTGCACATGGCGATCTTGTGTGCGGCTGCTCAGCTATGGAAACCCATTTCATGAAGTTCCTGACAAACAGTTATTGTGCTGACATTGCTTACAGAGGCAGTTTGGAACTCGTGGTGAGGACAGACGATTTTAACGTGCTACGCACTTCAGCACTCTGCTGTCCCGTACTGTGAGCTTGTTTGGTCTACCACTTCGCAGCTGAGCCGTTGTTTCTCCTTAACATTTCTACTACTTCACAATAAGAGTACTTACAATTGACCGGGGCAGCTCTAGTTGGGCAGAAAATTTACGAACTGACTTGATGGAAAGGTGGCATCCTATGACGGTGCCACATTGAAAGTCACTGAGCTCTTCAGTAAAGCCATTCTACTGACAGTGTTTGTCTATGAAGATTGCATGTGTAACAGTATAGCTTCCATCCCTTTCCTTGCCTCGAACCAGGGACCCTCTGCACACATCAACTGACACCCACGAAGCATCGTTACCCATCGCACCACAAAAGCCGCGGCCCTTGCAGAGCAAGGGGAACAACTACTTCAAGGTCTCAGAGCTGTCTGCAACGGTTGTGGCTGAAATACTCTAATCCACTAATTTGAAGTGGCGTCCACATACACTAAATATACAAAAGTATGTTTGAGTCGCGTCAGGGACAATTTTAGCTTATCCTAACCTTAACCTAATTATCTTACCCTTCATTCACCTAACCTGTTAGGAAAAGTAACTTCTGTTAGGCAGAACCAGCAGACCTGCCCCGAGAACAGTCTTGGTTTCCACTAATCCAGAAAATGTTTTGAAACAAAAACAAGAGCTTCTATTGGACAAATTCAGGTAGGTTTCCTCCCCATTTCGTTTGCTTCAGTTTGGTTCTTAAACGGTCAACGGTTTCCCTTGCAAGACATAATGGATACACCCCTGTTCACTTAGATACAATGTAGCTTGCCGTAAGACACCACCCTACCGTTATGCTTGTTTACCCTGAGCTGCACTGTGAACGGAACGCAATCATGGTTACATTAAGACACATTGGAGCTGGCACGAGAAATGCGTCAGAAAACGTTCCTCAATGCAGGGATGGGATATACCACTGTACTCAATTTGACCTTTATCCACAATGTTCCATCGAGATGATTGAAAAACGGAAAACGTCCCTTTTTGTCCTCATGCTTGCTAGCAGTAGCCACCTCCGCCGTTTTGTAATGGCAGTGTCAGCCAATCAGCTCCTTTGCTGTTCAACACCATGTTCCATAACTGCGGTGGCTAATGCTAGCTAACATGAGGACAAAGTGCAGTTTTCTTGGAAAACTTGGAAGTATTTAAAATGTCTATATGCAGCAGTGTGGATAAAATTACATTTTTGGAGTACAGTGGCATATCCCATCCGTACATTGAAGTACATTTTCCAACTCCTATCTCATGCAGGCTCCACGGTGTCTTAATGTAACCATGATTGCGTCCATGACCCCAGTACAGCTCAGGGTAAAAAGGCGTGACGGTAGGGTCACTATCTTCTGGTAACAGTGTAGCCTGTCCCAGCTAAATTCATCAGTGGAACACTGTAGTTAATTGCCCCAACGTTGCTACAATGTTTCCCTTTTTAAAATATATATTATATTTGATTTTCTTCAGTACATTGTAATGTATCGGTTGGGAAACATTTTAGACAGTAAATCAATCCCACAAAATTGCAAGTCAGAGCGCAACATAGCATACCTAGCAGTTTAAGACAACAGTGCCCATTGAGTCAATGGAGTTGCCCATGTGTGCGATCGGCATTAATTTATAAGGCAGATGGCTACATTGTCAAGTTTAGGAAACCTTTGGATGAATAGTAAAACACAAGCTTGTGTACAACCTTGCTCCTTTTGGCGTATCCTTCACGCTGCTTCGTAGTGCGTATCGTAGCAATGACGCGCTGCCAAAGACCCCACGGGAAGTGAAGTTTTTCTCCACATGGCAGACAGCATAAACTAATTTGTCTGGAACACTCTGGACCTCATATCCCATGTACCCCCAATTATAATGTTTTATGAAGTGACACTATCAAAATAATTGACAAAAGCTCTGTTCAAGTGTCTACAATAAATGTATAAAAACATCCAATTAAAGCACATATACAAGGGGAAACCTAATATTTTAAAGGCCTGTAATTAATCGATGAAATACAGTACATCGCGTATCCTATTTATTTAATTGTAATGAATTACTTTTCAGAATATTGGCCTAATGTAGACAGTCATATCCGCAGAAAATTATGCACTTAATAATGAGTTGAATTTGAGTGTTTGTGAGGTGTTTTAGACATATGTTCAGAATGGATCACTATGGTAACCACAAGGCCTACTGACAAAACAGAATATGACTAATATGGCCTACCTAAGTAAGTGGAATATTTAATAAATGCCCAGTTTCTCGTTTCCCAGTTGCGATGTAACTAAAGCATAACGTTGATCGTACCAGATGCATCATTATTTACCAGACAAATTTGTGAGTGTTTCTGAAACCAACAGGTAGAGAAAACCGTGTGCAGGTAGAGTAAATATTGTATTGGCACTGACCCTGGAACTGATCCTGTATATTACTTTGTTTTTGTTCTACATTACTTTTAAAAAATGGTAATACTGATATTGATTACTGTATTGTTTGGGGGCCAAAGTAGAAATACAAATACTGGGGTGCAAAGGAGCTAAATAAATACAGTAGGGGAAGAGGTAGTTGTTTGGGTTAAATTATAGATGGGCTATGTATCTGTGAGCTGGTGCTTAAAGCTAGTGAGGGAGATAAGTGTTTCCAGTTTCAGAGATTTTTGTAGTTCGTTCCAGTCATTGGGCTTTGGTGACAAAACGGATGGCACCGTGATAGACTGCATCCAATTTGTTGAGTAGGGTATTGGAGGCTATTTTGTAAATGACATTGCCGAAGTCGAGGATCGGAAGGATGGTCAGTTTTATGAGGGTATGTTTGGCTGCATGAGTGAAAGATGCTTTGTTGCAAAATAGGAAGCCAATTCTAGATTTAACTTTGGATTGGAGATGTTTGATGTGAGTCTAGAAGGAGAGTTTACAGTCTAACCAGACACCTAGGTATTTGTAGTTATCCACATATTCTAAGTCAGAACCGTCCAGAGTAGTGATGCTGGACAGGCGGGCAGGTGCAGGCAGAGATCGGTTGAATTTAGTTCTACTTGTATTTAAGAGCAGTTGGAGGCCACGGAAGGAGAGTTGTATGGCATTGAAGCTCGTCTGGAGGGTTGTTAACAGTGTCCAAAGAAGGGCCAGAAGTATACAGAATGGTGTCGTCTGCGTAGAGGTGGATCAGAGACTCACCAGCAGCAAGAGCGACATCATTGATGTATACAGAGAAGAGAGTCAGCCCAAGAATTGAGCCCTGTGGCACCCCCATGGAGACTGCCAGAGGCCCATACAACAGGCCCTCCGATTTGAGACACTGAACTCCATCAGAGAAGTAGTTGGTGAACCAGGCAAGGCAATCATTGTTATAAAATTAAGCTTGACAAAATGTTACCAATACATATTTCAAATATCAGCCTACATTTCATCCTATTCATTACCCAAATGAAACATGTATCATCTATTGATAATGCCCATTAACACAAAACACTTATACATTGTTTTATAATGATATCTTGTGAGGTAAGGCAGGAAAGAAGCCTATAACGATGCACTGTTCACTGATGTGGGAAGGTTTTTAAAAGCTCTGGGAAACACTCCGACTACTAAAGATGCATCATAAGATGGCTCTAACGTTGATCTTAACGCTACCAAGGGTCTGGGAAACGGCGCCTTGGTGAATCGACTACAGTAGGCCCTACAGCCAAGTGGAAAATCGTTTTTGTTTTCATTGTACAGTAAATAGAATGCTTTTATATTGTATAATTTCTGCCAAAAGATGGCGCAAGAAGATCAATTAATGTATATACCTGCCGATGTCTGTGTTCAGATTGTATCTGTCTGGGATTCATAAATAGGAATACTAGGCCAAATCTGAGATTATTATCATTATGAAGGGTTTTAGGATGAGACGAAATGGTGCATAAAAAAATATATGTTTAAGTCGAGTATAGGGAATAATTAAAGCGTATTCTTGATATAAAGGTAATTTTGTTTTATAGTCTATTTCATTAAACTAAATGATCATTGCACTGAGCTGGTAGGCTTTGAGCGTATTGTTTCTTACTGGAATGCCCTTTGCACACAATACATTTGGTTTCAAATACCGTTGAATTGGAAACTCTGGCTTTCTGTAGTGCTCTTCTTTCTCTTAGCGCTTGATGGCGCAAGA
Organism: Oncorhynchus kisutch; assembly: GCF_002021735.2. Lineage (NCBI taxonomy): Eukaryota > Metazoa > Chordata > Actinopteri > Salmoniformes > Salmonidae > Oncorhynchus > Oncorhynchus kisutch. Next base: position 74,778,712 of record NC_034191.2, read on the forward strand.
CCACAATTTATTAGTGTGGAGATCGTCATTTGAGAATAACGATTGTTTCATCACTCGAAACACATAGGGTAAGTACAAAATCTATAACTCCAGAGGATCATAACATTATGTGAGAGGACTCTTCATAGATTTTCTTGGTTACATTTGAAGCACATGAGGGAAGGAATATAACATTGGCTAATTTTGTGGAAATTGTTTTACACCTTATTTATAGTGCTTCAAACCATTTTGTTCTTATTTACGTAGCTATAAGGCATAGTTTCATCACGCCTTACTTGTACGATAATGAATAAAGTTATGCGCCAAGGTTTGGGTATATAAGAATTAAGCACGAAATATGAGTTAACCACATTCTATGACATGTCATGTTGTGAAGTAGATTATTTCTTTAGCATTGGACTGTTCATTACGTAAACATATGAAATACATCTAAATATCTGAAATGCAACAGCTACTGATGATGATAATGATAATACAGTTGTGTTGTTATTGGCAAGACGCATTACATGCGCATTACCCTTACTAAATGGTGAGATATATCAATGCCCCTAAAAGTGCAACCAGTCGTTTCAGTATCGTTGCCTATTAAGCATCTTGCACGGTTTTATGGTGCTTAACGGAAATTGTGCCGGGGGCTCGTGGTAGGGGTGCTAGCGGTTGAAACTAAGCCTTAGACAAACAGGTTGGATATTAACATGGAAACGTATCCTGTCCAGAACTCACACCACACACTTGCAGCGTTCCTGTGCACGTATTCTAGTCCACCTTGCTGCTCTGAAATATATTGTACATTGTTCTATTTAATCTGTACCTGTACTTCTATTCTTCTCAAATCGATTGTCTTTTAAGTAAAACTTTAATATTCCCTCAAACATGTATAGAATACAAGGTTGAAGACAGTTGCCAATGACAGACTATAACACAACAGTCAAATGAAGTGTGCAAGTTCAATAAAAAAAAAAATGTAATCTAAAATATTTGAGTGTTTGCGTTAAAAATTGTGTGACTGTCTATTTCAAACTGAGCTCGGTTTTCTTAAGGAAAAGTATGCTCAAAAGTAAAGGCCTGTTGTTTATGCTATATGCAGTATATGCTATACTGTTGTCACTGTTGAATTTGACATAGCACAATTGTTATTATTGTTTATTTATCATATGTATATCAACTAAATAACATACCATTGCTCAAGCCATATATCTTTCCATTCTGCAATTGACAGCCATATATCCTTCCATTCTGCAATTGACAGTGCAACACCGAGCACGCGTCGACTATACCCATGTTGCGGTCAACAACATAGAGTCGACACGTGCTCGGTTAGAAATGACAAGAAAATACGTTTATCACCTCAGCGCGCGCACGTGTTGTTATTTTTGTTGTTGTTTGTGTGCTTGATGAAGATGAGTTCCTCCCGAGGAGTTTACACAAGTAGGAAATAAACAGATGATAAATAAACCGTGACCCCAATGCACGTAAGGGAATCCGGTAGACTGTGTGTAAGTAATGATGTTACCGTAACCATCAGATTTTCATCCTGATACAGTTTCATTTTGAATGTGAATATATATTTTACAACCAACTGACAGAGTAAACTTATTGACATGTTGTCAATCAATAAGATTTACATTTAGTTTACTATTTATACATGTAAAAATTGTAAAACTCTAGCAAAGTTATAATGTTGACCTCGCTGAGTAGGCCTATCCACAACAGTTAGCCCATAAAAAAGTTGCTGTTGTACCCTTTTCTCTCATATGTTCAATGCAGTGAGACCCAAATGCAAATTCACATGAGACCATTACCTCTACTTCAGGTAGGATTACACACCCGGTCCATTGCGCGTGCGCCACCAGGTGGCCCACACGGTTTTTATGGCCAGGTGAGGTACTCTCGTTCAGCACAGGTAAAAACTCAAATTGTTTTAGGGACCGAAGGCTCAATGAGATTACACGACATGCAAGCTACCATATCAGGACAGATTGAAGAAAAAATCATGTCGATAATTGGCAAAATGGGAGATTGGCAGGTATGTGTTGTTTATTTAATAACAAAGGTGTTATTGAACGTGTGCATACTACAGGAGTTTAATTTGTCGAATTTATGGACACAATTGGGGAAATGCATTGGCCATAAGCGATTGCCTTGTAGAATTAGTAGCACTATCTTTAGCCTAAATATAAAAAAAGTTATATTCTATAGGTTTAAATTATTTTCACTTGTACAGTGTTAGTTTCCCTCAAACGTTAATAATGTTCCCATTTACCCCTGATTAACAATACCGTATTGGCTGTTGTGCTAACTTTGGGAAAGTCTGTTTAACATGATGCATAGTAAGTAGGCTATACCGCTCAAGCAGTTTAAGAAGATAGAAAACCGTTCCTTATAAAGAAGCAAAGAATGCCTATATGGAATGTGTGAACAGTAAACATATATTTGAAAGAACCGTGCTCAGACATTTTGTTTTGCTTTGCTTCGTTTTTTAAATTTTAAGTGTGAATACAAAATCAATTAAAATAGCACAGTCATACATAATATACTGCAACTTTTCATTTTATATGTTGATTCGTCTCTGCGATGGTAAATAACCAACACTTGAAATAACATATACTAAAATTATAGGTCGCCTAGGACTTGTGGTTCTTGTCATCTCAAAGTTCGAAACAAATCTATCCGATCTATGTATTACTGTGTATGTTGCATGTTGTCCTGGTGAAAGGGTTTTTAAATAATAATTCAATGTAGATTTTAAAACAGAACGTTCTAACGCGGTGAAAATGAGGTCGGTAACACAAGCCATGGTGAGATTTAGGTTTCACTCTCCGAAAGAACACCACCTCTAAAATCAACACCGCAGCACACATCCCACAATTTCTAAGGCACTTTTACCTAGACCATAGTTGTCATTGTGAGCTCGTTTCATGGGTCCTGTCTCTAATAACAACTGGTTATAAAGGTACCCCACCAAAAAATGGCAATCTAGAGTTGGCGACCTGGTTCTTGACCCGAAACCCCTGGTGCTCAACTTCGCCGACGACTGGACTGAGATCAAATACTTTAGACCCTCATTCACATTAAACAAGCTGTTTTGTTGTGTTAATTATTTACATTCCAAAAACGGCGCTCTTCCATGTCGTCAATGGAGTTGTATAGCTACTTTAGAGTGGTCCCCCTTTTACATGAAAGTGACAGAATAGCTTCTCATTGTCTAAATACATCTAAAACAACAGGTTACGAAAATCAGGTATTAAGAGAATAGTAGAGAGAGTATTTGGCATAGTGTGGCACGCTCTTCAGTGCAAGTTGAAGATACAGAGACCGATTATACCATAGGTTAGGCCATGTGTGTGTGAGCTGATGTAAGTTGTTTTCATGAAGTTGTTTCATACAAAATATTCTCATCAAACAACATCTGCTAAAACGGAATATACAAGAAAAGTAAAGCAAATGAATATAAGATATAACACGTATTATCCAATTATTAGTTTGATCATATCCGTCATAATGATGAACGTTCACACTTCTGCCTAGGTGCAGGTTTTGTTCTTGTCCTTTTGTCATATTTAATGCTTACGCTCAGTTCGTGCTGTATATTGTCATTGGATGTGGGAGAAGTAAATACATGTGTAGTCTCTCTCCAGTTTTACCTGTGTTGTCCATTGGTGTAGGGCAGATGGAATCAAGCGGCTGTTGATATGCTAATGAGGGAATGCGAATGTTAGTACAGTGGTGCGCGAGCCTTTTACTTCCACCATTAGAGGGAGATCTCAGAGCGCAGACAGCCAAGTTCACCTAAAATAGTTTCAGCTAGAGCACAATTCACTGTGTAGAACAAGGAGAGGCGCTCTCAGGACCCACCACAACCCATGAAAATGCTTTGGAAATTAACTGACAATATAAAATATGAAGATTACGAGGTAAGAGGCTCATATTTGATTTATTGACGTTTTCATGTCATTTAATGGCGTGCAGTTTTATTTTGTATTTCGTCAAAATCTGGAATTGTTTTGACATTTGTCAGGAAACATATTTAATTCAACTGAACGATATACAAATGCATACTGGTTTATTTCATATGTTCGATATGTTTCTATTTTGATATAGACACATTACAGTTTTTATTGTGTAAAAATATACATTTTGCAGTTTCAATATTTATAACGCAAATATTGTAATAAATATCATCATCATCATCATAATCATACATTTTCAAAGCAAGGAAGTAGATTAATACTTGTCAAACCTGATGCACAGGCAATAACAGAGACAAAAAGGTTTATATCATTTTTTACGAAATTGCGTTTAATAGGATTTATCAAAAATCATTGCTGAACAATGAGTAAAATGTAGGCCTATACATTTAATGTAAGATAATGTACTTAGGGAGACATACTCAACATGCATTTTCTAACTATCATCGAAAAAAGTTTGTTTATAATAATGTGTTTAAATATAGAATAAATTATGGGATGCCTATCCCTAATATTCTTATGAAAGAAGTCGGTGCATTTCAAGCCCTTAGCTCGTGCACAGGCTGAGTGGTTGTTATTATAGCACACACAGAAAGTTTACCAGTCATATCAGGCAGTTGTTTAGGAGCGGTGAATCCAGTTGAACATGTTTTTGCCCGGGTCTGGAGAAGGAACATAGTCTCGTCTAGAGCAGGGAAGAAACGCTGGGCTTGAATTTGTGATTATCTCAAATCCAGTTTAATTTACGAGTAACATACCTGTTTCTGTTAATAGAAATCAGTGTTAACTACACGGTGTTTTCATAAAGGGGACTCTTTCGCTGTTTTGTCGGTCGCGTGCAAATAGGTTAGTAGGGGAAAGTACATTTCATAAGCTTGTGAGGTGCGTATCCGTTTGAGAACTTTGTAATATATTTGTTCCAAGTTAAAGTTAGCTTGGAGGGCGTAGTTTGAAGTCGAATAACCGAGGATTCATTCATTTGAGATATTCGGGAAGGGCCATGGAACGCGAGGCGTCAGAATCTGAATTGGAAAACAAAGGCGAGCAGACAACCGCCCTCTGAACAGTACAAATGTGCCAGCCGAGATGCCCTCAGCGTTTGCTGGATTTTCACACGAATCGGAGGTGCACATTGTTTCTTTCCATGGGTCTTCCTCGCTCTCTCTCTGGTCACCCCTTCATTCTGTCTTTCTTTCACTTTTGTTTGCCCTCGAACCTTTTAAACCCCTCCCCTCCTCTCTCTGATTCGTCAGACGCAAGAGAATCTCCCTCTTTTTGTCTCCCGCTCTCTCTCCCCTCCTCACTCACTCCCTCTTTCTTTCCTCATCTCTGATTAGATATACTGATTCCTCATTCAATGGACGTCATTTAGTGCAGACTCTGCCTTGAGTTGGTTCCTTGCTTCACGCTCGATTTCCGACCATTCTACCCTTATTAAGAATTCGTGTAGCCTAATATTAATAGTCATGAATATCTGCTATTAGGAGTCCAAGGGAAGAAGCAGCTCTTTGCTAATAGAGCTCAAGCGAAGGAACAGCAGTGATAGAGCCAGACGGCGGAACAGGGATACTTTAAACATAAATCCGCAAGACAAAACACTGCATTTTAGAATCGAATGAAGGATAGTGGGAATTTAATCAAATTCTGATGGATTATCGTTATTCGCTGATGCTTATCTGAACATTGGGCTACGTGATCTTTCAATAGTGTTGTTGCTGGCTTTATTTTGTTTGCTCGTAAATTTTCGTTGATTTGTCAACGTTTTTATTCAGAAAAATACATTTTGAATCGCTCGAAAATCTTCGCAGATGTTAGTGCACAGCTTTTCCGCGATGGTAAGTTGGACTCCTTGGCAAAGACTGAGATAGGCCTATACTTCATGCTGCATTCAGACTCCGATTGTTGCATTTATTTAATAAAATTGTTTTGCTAAGATAGCATCCAGACAATTTAAGCCAAACAAATATCTCACATTTTACATCAGTATCGAAATATTACAACTGTAGGCCTATTCATTTATTTATTTTCCGAAAACGATCCAATACGAATGTATTATTGGCCTACAGTAATTATCACTGTTATTATTGGTATAATTAGTATTACTAGCCTTATTATTAGGATATTATTCATCCGTTCAACAGGGATCTGATTTAATTCAATATTGCCCATAGTTTATTTAATGTCAACCAACACATTTGGATACACACGCAATAGGCCTGATGGTAGGTAACAGTCCATAAAAGTCCCTGTGAAAACGGGTAAAATGGAGGGTTGGTGTATAGGTTTAATTTCTACGATTCCTTTTTCCTGCAGGATCGTCACGACGGTACCAGCAATGGGACAGCCAGACTACCTCAGCTGGGAGGCGTGGGCCAGTCTCCGTATAGTGCTCCTCCGCTCTCCCATACCCCAAACTCCGACTTCCAGCCACCGTACTTCCCCCCACCCTACCAGCCCATCTACTCCCAGTCTCAGGACCCCTACTCGCACGTCAACGACCCCTACTCTCTCAACTCCCTGCATGCTCAGCCGCAGCCACAGCACCCTGGCTGGCCGGGCCAGAGGCAGAGTCAGGAGAGCACTTTGCTGCACCAGCACCGCGGCCTGCCCCATCAGCTCTGTAGAGAGTACCGGAGAGAAGTGCTCCTGCCGTCGGGCCACGGACTCGATACGGGACTCTCAGATTCTATCCCAATCCATGGAATACATCACTCTTTAGAAGATGTTCAGGTAATTCAGCATTATTTGGTAATTATATTATTATTACTATTACATTATTACTTTCACATTATTGATATTATAATCATAATAATTGTTGTACGATTTATACATTATTATTACACGCGTAGTCTTCTATTAAAGTTTGCTGCTGTAAATTGGCAGCTCTGTATTAAATGTTAAGGCCTACATTTTATGACTCAATTTTATAAATGCAGAAATAGCAAAAGATTATGCCCTTAATTGAATTTAATTGACAGAGGACTTTTTATACGAATGTATTTGATTTTACAAACGCCTCTTCGAGTCAAACATGTTATACAGGCCTGGATTATTCAGTCTATATTTTCTAGCTGTGTTTGCACGTTATTAGCCTTATTAGAGATAATTTGTTTACCCCCCCCCCCCCCTCTATATATATATAGTGTTATAAATAACACTTACCCTAAACTAAACAGATCTAAACTGCAGCTCTGAGGACTATAATTTGATCTCAAACCATTCTCACAAAATGGATGGTATACCACGATTGTTGATTCATATACCCTGTCATTTTTTTGACGTGATTCTGGATATCCTCGCTTCATATTTAATTTAATTGTGCTCATTGAAAAGACTCGTTCAAGTCCGGATACGAGTGGGTGTCTGTGAGCTATAATAATACAATAGTCCACTCGGGAGTTTTACACATTAACTGAGCTTGTTTTAGATGAAGTTCCATCGCTCAGCGGGTAATACGAAGAAATGGAATAAGTAAAGGGTCTATCTATAGTGAGGAATCGTTTTGTTTTATTGAAAACAATGGCCTAATCACTAATTAGCGTGCACGGCTTGTAATAATACCGTTATTCCTAATATAATTAATATTTATTCGTAAGTAGCCAATCTGTGGATGGAATCAGGTCACGATTATTGAGGCGTTATTTAAGTCTGGTGTGCACGACGCACCCTGCCCAACAGCTATAGACAATAACCCTCCCCCTTTATTGAAAATAATAACAGGTAACCTATAGCCCCCCCCCCATATTGTCTGATTGTGGGCTACACGCCAGCCTTTTGCAAACAGCATGACATGTAAGATTCATTCCATTGTATTCTTTATTAAATAGTGTTTGTGCATCTGTGTGTTGCAGCATATTGAGGATCAAGGAATTCACATCCCAGACCAGACTGTAATTAAAAAAGGTAAGCAGTTTCCTTCGAGATGCCATGCCTGTTTGCACAAGCTGAACACCACACCAGTCCACCACTCTGCTCGGGAGCTCGGTGCGGTAGCTAAGGCTTCAACTGAACCAAATGGATTAATGCGCAGTGTTTTTAATGCGTGAGCTCGAGTGCATCAAACTAACTGCACATGTTTAATCAATGAAGGCCAATGTCAGCATTTCAAAGTAGTCAGATGCGAATATGCCCTATATAGGTTATGCTGTATCCTATAGGTTTTAATGTGTTGCATCCTTTTCGCTCGATGTCATATATAGGCCTATAGGCTACCCACTGTCCACGTCATTTCAACCCAAAAAATCTATGCGATGATGTCAACGTGGAAAATTGATATTATTTGAAAAAAGTAATCAACAGAAGATGTAATCAACATAATATATATATATGATACATATTATATATATTTTAAATATTACATATATTAAATATATGACATGTGTATTTTTTTTTTACCCAACTTTGAACCGAAATCCAATGACTTTTTAAAATGTTGATTTCACGTTGAATTCACGTTAGATGACAACGCAGCCAAATGTAAATCAAAACTAGAGGTTGAAGCGACGTCTGTGTCCAGTGAGTAGTTATCTTTGCACCGCAGGAGCAAATCTAACATGGCAGTTGTTAATGCTGTATGTATTCAGTATCAAGATGATACCAGATCCTGCATCAAGGTGGAACAAATCTCAGCCTGCAAAAATAGGCAAGGTCTCTAAACCATTTATAGAGTCCAATTCCATCAATGTTTTACATAGCTGCGGTTGTTTGTGGAATAATGCGTTCAGGGTTGCAATATATAGATGGGCCTAGCATAATTGCGTGTGGATTGAAATGTTTTCTCCTATACTATAAGACCATTTCGGGCGTCTGAGACCTACTTCATGGTCAGGTTGAATGTTACTCCTCTCGCCATGTAGAGTCTTTTGTCAAGTCAAATTAGTTGCGCTGAGGATGAATCTTGAGAGATGCTCTTTCCGCGTCAGCATGATAATTGGCTCTTATATTAGTAATCTCAAGAGTTCGTTTAGCTTCTATTGTCTCTATTAGCCTCCCCTGAGCTCTTAATGTCACAAGTGATCTATCCAAAAGGCTAGTCCCTTTGTCTCCGGTTCCTGCACACAAAACGGTAAACCCTGCAAAGAGAAATCACACGCACGAATGTATTTTTGAGGGGGACCATGGATATTTGAAAATCAGCTTCTCTCAGCGTGATGTGTGTGTGATGTGTGTGTATTGTACATTTGCAACATAGAGAGTGCGCGTGTGTCTGCAGAAATGTGCAATGTTTCAGAGGTCAAACGTAATATATAGCCCATCCTAAACAAATATAGGGTTTATAGGCCTATAACAAAGCCTTAAAATACGAAAAAATAGTTTTTAGCAATGGTTAGCCCTTTGTGCAGATGCCTAATAACACCACCAAGAAAACAATACATATATTATTATTAATATTATTATTAGAGCTGTTTATATAATGTGTTATGATTCGTGTTAATATTATCATTATGATTTGGCCTGTCATAGCCTACCCTATGCCCATTGTTTGAATTTTGTGTAGACCTCTGCTCACACACTGCGTTTGATATTGATCTGATATGGTTAAGGGTCTACATTGAATGAGATTCACTGAACTTGGTCTTTGTGTTCCCTAGGTCCAGTTTCTTTATCAAAGAACAACAATGTCTCCACCATTGGGATAAATAAGGACGGTCTTTTTGGCGGTGTGGTAAACCCCAACGAAGTGTTCTGCTCTGTTCCGGGTCGATTGTCTCTGCTTAGCTCCACATCAAAGTACAAGGTCACAGTGGCGGAAGTGCAGAGACGCCTCTCGCCGCCTGAGTGCCTCAACGCGTCACTGCTGGGCGGGGTGCTGAGAAGGTGAGCCGGACTTTAATGTCTCTTCAAATTTTTTATTCCACGAATAATTTAAATCGACCAAGCGTGACACCTCCTGCTTTTAAACAGCCTTAACCGCAGACTGTTAAATTCCATATTAACTTTACGCACACACTGCATTTGTTTTCTCGCAATGTAGCCCACAAATGAATGTAGGCCTGTTGGCCTTACCCTCAACCCTCTAACACATGTTTAAGCACATCACATAGGCCTACACCAAAAGTAAACTACTGTAATGTTCGGTCTATTGATTCTAAGCTAGACGCAAAACCAGTATTTTGGCTGTATATTGTGTATTTACTCAAATAAATCCGTTTCTGTGAGTTGACAATGCATAGCCTATATTGACACGCAAACAGGCCTATAGACACCGATATATAGTTACAGAAGCACATGAAAGAAATGCGATGCCAAATAGATAGTTATCTCTTTGATTAAATAATATTAATTAAACTCTTTTTGGATCAGATAGTGTGTCCAATTGAGTGTTGAAAAAATATTTTATAAATTAGCCTATTCATACAAGCTATTTTTACTTTCTTGTTACAGAGCCAAGTCTAAGAATGGCGGAAGGTCCCTCAGAGAGAAATTGGATAAAATTGGATTAAATCTACCTGCAGGTAGACGCAAGGCTGCAAACGTTACCCTGCTGACGTCACTAGTTGAAGGTAAATTGCATGGTAAATTATCTGAATTCCGGTTCCGGCGATAGCAGATGCCGGCCTTGCAAATCAATAATGCATGAGGATATCTGTGTATTTTTGAGTGAGATGATGATGATGATGGTAATTATTCTAGAGGCTTTACGCAATATTGGCCTGTGTATTTAGCCTACCTGTGTGCAATCCTCTCTTTGTAAAAGTGCATGGGCCTAAGGCTAGGCTACTACATTGGAGGTAGGAGTCGGTTAGCCTTGCTGGCCTAGTTTGTGCCAGATGAATTAGGCTCGCTGTTGAAGTCGGCTTATGGGCATTTGCTTATTTATTGTCTAGTGGGAGTGTGGAGCTGTTTCACCTCTGGCAGAAGTGGATCGATTGATTTATTATATTGATTTATTTTAGTGGCTTGTTATCATGATCAGTGTTATACGGCGTTTATTATTATTAAGCTAGTACTAGTAGGCTAGTAGTAAGAATTCTAGTAGGCCAAGGCTACTACTAGGCTACAGCTACTGGTCACCTATTATTTACACTGGGCTCGTTCTTTCTCTGTGATGGAAGTGGAACTGACCTATGGCGGAACTATATGTTGTGAGCATATTCAATAATATAAATGAGTCATTTACGGTGTACTGTGATCATGGCATTGGCTATTGAATAAAGAAATGTTGCTTGCAAAGTTGAGCCGTTATTATTCATCGCGGTGGTATTTGGTGAGCTGTGGGTTTTAAAGGTGAAAGCATAGGATGGTTCATTGGTTCCTCTTAATCATTACAGCCGGAGAGTGAATGCAATATTCATTGTGCTTCATTGAAATGTGGTGCTGTATGGTAATGAGGCTGAACAAATGTATGATTCTTTGCGATAAGGGGGAGTGGGGGGTATGAAGGCTCTCGGTTATTTAGTGAAAAGACTATGCTTTTTTCTGTAGTGCTGTTATTGTTTATGATCCGCTCCATTTTATGGAAACGACAAAAAGGAGTTTACTGGACTTGAGCTTTGACGATAATTGGCGCGCATGCGTTCTTCTGGAGTTGAGATTTATGTCTGGAAGCCCCGCAGTAAAAACCCAACTGTTTCAGGAAATGAAAACCAAAATCAACAAAAAAGGCAGACCTCAATGGAATGAACCTATAATTCTCAAAGCTAAAATATGTCGGAGCGAGATTTACGTATATAGCCTTTTAAAATTGCTTTCCTATGTTGCATTATCGTATGGACTTTCCATAATGTTTAGGGATGTCTAATCGATGTCATGGTGTTGTGCAATGACGCTATTTATAACATTGTTGTAGTGTTTCCCTGGTAGTGAACTCTTCTCTCAAATGGACGTATGGTGCCTGACTTGTATTAATAACATTGAATTTTGTTCCATAATGTGAAAGAAGGAATGCTACAGGTGCTATATAGCCTACTGCTTTGGACATGGATACGATAATAATGCCTTCTCTTTGGCCGAAGACGTTCATTAGATTCATCATCTGTTAAGTGGAAGTGTTAATTGGTCTATATTTGATGTCACCAATTCAGAGCAATATATTATACACTCAATCCATTATTTCCTTCTTAGGCGAAGCAGTGCATCTTGCCAGAGATTTTGGTTATGTATGCGAGACTGAGTTTCCAGCCAAGGCAGTAGCGGAATATACAAACCGCCAGCATTCCGACCCAAACGAACACGTCCAAAGAAAAAACATGTTATTGGCAACGAAGTAAGTGTTATGTTATCACATTTCGTATGTCCCAAAAAATGTTTTCAAGTCATTCTCATGTTTACATCGACAGTGTTTGCAAACACAAACTCAAATGGATGGTCGTTTGTTGAAGGCTTTTTGTAGGTTTCACATGGATTTCTAGTGTTACATTTTTGGCATTGATATTTGGGTTACATTGTAGTATTTTTTTCCACTAATTAATTGCATTCTGAATGAATGTGACACATTACAACTGACCAACAAAAATAATTGGATACAAATTAATCGACTAATGTCAAAATATTTGAGCTTCTAATGCGCGGGATAAGTCATCACGTGATGTTATGCACGCGACAAAATGCTCAAATGAACAAACACTTTTGGAATTTCACCCTGTCAACTAACTGAATTTAAAATCCCAACTCTCTTTTTCATTTGATTCATGCCAAACATGTTTATTATGGTGCGTAAGCATGAAATAAACACGTGGACGAATCGGCCTGTATTAGCCTATCCAAACTGGAGTGTACTGTCATTGGTCGGTCTATTGAGCAGGCCTCATTCACACGCAACCATTTTGTTTGCTGTGATTGCGTTTGCATTGACACATAGCTGGTTCTACGCCAACATAACCTTTCCCCACTGCATTAAAACATTTCGACACTACAGTAGGCCTATCACACGTAGCCTATAGCCTACGTCACTTTGAGCAAATATGTTGTGCTAACAACTATATAAAATCTATCAAATTAATAGGATTTTTGGACAACTCTTGTATACTGAATTTATATTAGGGGCAGACTGGCATTATGATTGTAATTAACACATATATTGTCTCCCCTTTTAGGCAAATATGCAAAGAGTTCACAGACCTGCTTTCCCAGGACCGTACTCCCTTGGGGAATTCTCGACCACAACCTATACTTGAGCCAGGGATTCAGAGTTGCTTGACCCATTTCAGTCTCATTTCTCACGGATTCGGGACCCCGGCCATGTGCGCAGCCCTCACCGCTCTCCAGAACTATCTGACGGAGGCGATTAAAGCCATGGACAAAATGTACCTGAACAACAATAGTCACTCAGACAGCGGCACTAAAGGCGGAGACAAAGACGAGAAACACAGAAAGTGATTCTCACCTGAATGCCCAATATAAATATTATAAATACATATAGATACTATTGATCAAGTAAACGGGCCACTTCCTGATCTCGCAATGATTTTACATGTTTGTTTTTACTATCATTCAACTTTGGATTTTCGGAAAGCGACGTGCAAGATGCCCACCATAATTCACAGCTCCAGAGAGAGAAAGGTCTTTGCCACATGGAGGACTTTTTATGTAGGCCTGCTCCCTCCTTTTATGAGCTGCAACGGATTGAAATCCAGCGACCATTATATCTCAATTTACGATTGTAGCCGTATGACAAAAAAAAGAGGCTAAAAGAGGATGAATTATTATCAGTATTGTGAATAATAAACTCCACATTTACATGTCATGACTTCAGTTGCAGACTCTCACTCCAAATGACCAACTTGAACTTTCAACACGATTCACGGTTATATAAGGGAATCTGTGTTCATGTATGTATATATTTATTTATCTGTAATTTAATGGGAATTGTAAATATGGTGCGTCTGTTGAAACTTATTTTTTATTTATCTGTTGCCTCCTGTTTTAGTGGGTTTAAATATTCGGTTAGTTCTTCATGTGGTTTTATGGTTCTTAGAAAACAGAAGTTTGGGGTATTTTTTTTCTCTGGGATATTTCAATTCAGCCCTCTTGTAGCATGTTGAGGCGACATTGAAGCAAGTGAACAAATGTAATAGAAATAAACCTCCATTTCTCTCTATCATCCTTATTCTATTCCGGTTTTATTTTTTGTTGAAAAGAGCATACGCGATATCCTGATAAGAACTCTTTTGTGTTTCTACTTTCTTGTTTTAATACAAGATGTTATGTGTTGTGCCAATCAGAATACGTCTCACCTCTTGTTTTTCCCTTGAAGCACCATAAAAGCAATAAATTGATATTGTCTTTAGATTTTTTTTTTTCATGTTCAAAGAAATTCAAAACATTTGGGACCACCTGATATCTTGTATGTCCAAATTGGAGGCGGTTTTAGCTGTATTGTATAGACCTCTGCTGGCGATAGTTCCCATGCCTGTCAATGTATTATAGTCCTTTGTTGCCCAGAAAAAAATAAATATTTGATACGCTTCATGTCGATTTGTATTCATATCTTTTAATGATTTTATTCCGTGGTTGATATACGCCCGGGTGTATTTTCGTTCTTGGCATTTTTTTTTATTCAGCCCGGTTACAGTAATTGCGTTTAACTGTCCCCTGACAATTGTTCCTTGCAATAAGCAGCTGAACCCATTGTTTCCCTCAAGTAGGCTATAGTAAAAATAAAAAAGCACATATACTTTCAACTCATAGTTCATAGCACAGGATCATTCAAACCCGCAGCGGAGCTTTTTACCCTGCCAAATGACACAGAAAACAATGAATACATTGGTGTTTGATGCGTGTGTGAAGCGCCAGCCCTCAAGCGAAACCGTTGTTTAAAATCAGTGAGATGTACACGGCTGTGTTGAAGGTTATTACACTTGCCATTCCCTACCACTCTGTTTTTTTGTTTGTTTTAAGATATGCATCAAATATATATTTTTTACTACTAGGCTGTCTGTAATTATTGGTGTTGTTTGACAGCGTCCAGTTGGAATATAACTTATTTCAACTGCATTAAGTTAATTGATATGGCAAATAAGTCGGAATGTGGATATCTGTTATAATTGGTCACATCTCTACCTTATAGCCCATAGGCTTCGTATAAGTCATATCCATGCAAATGATAACGTGTGCTACTGCTAATACACCAGATGTAGCCTTGTTTTACGTGCAAAAAGGCCATGGGAACATTGCATTACATAACCTAATTCAAATAGAGTTTGGATTGTATATTGATGGCATGCACCTCGAAATCAATATACTGATGCATGGAGCAGAGTCTGTGGATGTATATGAATATGCTATGTCTGTGCTCTAGATCTCCTTTTCACTGTCACGTTCTAGTCTAGAGCGTTCTAGCTTCGTCTTCTCTTTCTCTAACCCAGACAGTCTGTTTTCAAATAAGGTGAATGAAGCCTAACTGTACACGTCCTTGGCATAATTGCGATGCAGTGCTGTGGCAGGTGAAGCGAGCCATGGTCTGTCAGGGCTGTTTTTGTTGGCTGCATCTCAGATTGTGTGTGGGATCCTAACCCCAGGCACAATAGCTCACTCATAAAGAGGAATACCCGGCTGCTCCATCCGTAGAAAAATAGTCACAAGGAAAACAATCGTATGCTTATTTATGCATTTGTATTAGGAAGCCCCTTACGTGTGTCATTAATGCTAATGTTATTTAATAAATGAAAACAGTTTTTGAGAGCGAAACGAACGCATTATAGCCTAAATATCTATCACAATGGCTGCTGTCGAAAGCTATAGGCCATAGGCCTGTCTATCAAGACATGATACAGGAAATACCATTACCCCCATTTCTTTAAAAAAGTGTTGTTAAAAATAATATGTATATATTTATTTCGTTTGTTAACGTTGATACAAACATGTCATTTACATAGGCCTATACGTTTTAACACACATGTTGCCATAATTTGATCATAAACAGGTAGAACTAGTTTGACATGATGTCTTAGAGCTAACGTGATTTACAACAACGAAGCCTGCACATTTTACAGGCAGTCAGCAATACCCAACTGAATTTGTCTAATTCAATCCGTAACCCCTGGTTTCAGCTACATCAATTACACTTGATTCCACTATAATAATTAATACGTGTGTCTGCTGTGTACTGTTCCCGAGTTGTTATTAAATAGCCTTTTCTTAAATGGTAAAATATATATACATATATTGATCAGATATTCCCATGCACTCTTGATTGCATAGGCTATACACGAATATGCAGAAATACAACAACGCACGCATGTATGCTTGCTCTCAGGCACGCATAAACTACACTCCACAGGCACGTTTATCGGACAGTATTCGGAAACTATTTTGTTGAGATGATGTTGGGAGTTATTGCTGAGCTAACACTAGTGTCTTCTGTTTTTTCATCAATCACAAGACCACAGTAGACTCCAACATCTCTCATGGCAGGAGAATACTTTGCGATGGCAGATTTTGCAATAGACTAAAGACTGTTATTAGTGACTATAGCTATTGTTTGATTTTCGGTGCTGAGTCCATTCCTTTTCGATTCCAGTTTTAATGCATGAAATAACATAATGTATTTAATCGACCATTTAAATGTAACTGGCCCCAAATACAAATTCAATGGTTAAAAACCTAAACAATTAAGAAATAATAGTGGCCTAAAATAATGAAAATTGCATTTGAATGTATTTGCGCCAGATCAACAAACGTAATGTATCAAGTGCAACTATGTCTTTGAACCAGTTTCCATACCGATGATACGCTGTACTGCTTTGCCATGTGTTGTATAGCCTACACAAGGAGCCTCGATGGTCGTCATATTGACCTCTGAACTGAAAACCTGTTGTGTCAAGCGTGCACACAGTATAACATTCCATCTGCAACATGCAAACAATGTATATACAATATTTGGAGAGTTTACCATGTACAAATGTGTTTATATATTTTAATTTACTATAGTTCCTGTATGGACACATCTATTTCATCAAATTGCCAATTTCTTTATATCTTGTTAACGACGAAACTGCAGGTCACTCGACAAGTAGCCTAGCCTATAGGCTAGATACAAATGTGTTGTATGCATATAGGGTTCACTCAAATTACTTATGAAACGGGGACCGGTGCAATCGAATTATGTGACTCTATGTTTGCAATGAAGCGCAAAATGGCTAATTGTCGTCAAATCTGACATCAAACCTCATTTCGGTCTCAACACCCCTCTCCACTTACCTCACTCCACTGTGCGAGCCGGGCCTCAAAAGCCACGAAAGGTCATGGACTCCAACAAATCGTTCTTGATTACTTGAGACATCAGCTAATCGATTAGAAAACATTAACTGACTTTGAATAAACAAAATGCCTTCTGAGTAAGTGGAAAAGATGATATTTCCAACGCAATATGGGTCATTCAGAAATTAGGATAGGTGTTTGATGATTATTGAGGCGACAACTTTGGGACCACACACATGCACACACAGCCACGCACGCACGCACGCACATACAAACAAAGCCTAGAGATATAGGTCCAATGTCTCAAAAGTTTCCTTTTACTTTAGGCCTATTGGTATGTGCACAGGCCACGCCACATATGTATTACTTAATGTAAATGAAAAAAATCTCTGCATTTACCCATAGTTCGAGTTTCCAATTAATTTATGTTCACAAAATTGTCAGTGAGAAAACGAATTTAACATCAAAAGACAATATTCCAACTAGATGGCAGTATCTTGGCTTATAAACATTAACATCGTTGTTTTCAGACTAATAATAGCCTAGTATGTGGCTAGGCCTAAATTATATTTGATTATGGTTCGGTAAAGTTAACATAATATCATGTTTATGTGGTGTCATTTTTAGAGAGAAGGATAGCATCTGGGCATGTGTTTACTTCGTATCTTAATGTTAGTGGTGTGATGACTGCTCATGCTCATTACAATTCATAGGCAGCACGGTTGTTCTACTATCGTTGCCTTCACCTGTCAAAAGCGGAGGTCGACTAATTTCATGGGCTTGTGTCTCCCAAATATACAAAAATAGGGGATTGAAATTGTGTTAATGTTTCCCCTCTCGGTTAATGTAGTTTATATTCTAGTTTTCAGTCTCTCTGCCCCTCTCTCTCCCTGCATTCTCTGAAAGCAGCCGGGGGGACAGTCGCCCCGGGCCAAACATATGCTTCTTTCCATTGCACTAATCCAAATTCAGCGTGGAGGAATAATTGCTCGAGTGGCCATGGCTTCGCGGGGCTTTGTCCCTCGCTGGCTCCCGTCAACTCAACACACGCCATTTCAATCAACCGCCTTTTGAGGGCTGTCTCTTTTTTTTTTTATCAAACCTTAGACCTTGCAAATGATGCGAACATTTAACCAAAAGGCTTCACGCTCCATAAATACCCCAAAACGACTTTATTTATTCGTTTGTTTATTAATGTATGTATCCATGTATTTATTTATTCATTGGTCTCATGCAGTCTGTTCACTTTAGTTATTGTGTCATTATGTTGTCCATTCGATCACATGACGTTCGTTACAGATTTCTGGGGACCCGTAGAACTACTTGTCTGTATAGGTCGCTTAGATGATGAACTTGGCAAAGGTGGGGAAGAATGATGTCTATTTTTTTGCGTATCTAATTGATGCTTTACAAATAGAAACAATTTAATCGTATCCCACTCAATGAAATGAGATAACTGTTTTTTACACATGAACGAAATTATATCAATTGCCTCATATAAAGTTCTGGCTTTATGAGCCTCAGCTATTGGGTTACAATATTGTCATAACATAAGAAACAGCTAAGAATGATTTGTATTGAGAAACTGTTTTTTCCAAACGAACATTTGCACCAAGTACAATCTGAAGACATAATACTTTTGTAAAGTACCAAACCATCAAGCTATGCTGATCCCGTAACATGCTTTGAGGTTCTTGCTGGCTACACCATGTTAACACGCCCTAAGACCAGAGCAAGTAACAATCTTTCTCATACTCAAAACTGCTTGCTAAAATGATCTGATCGAAGTTGGTGTCATTAGTGTAATAATAACAGCCTACTACCATTACTACTACTATGCTATTGGACCAGATCTCTCTTGGAAAAGAGATGTTATCTCAATGAGAAAAACCTGTACAAATAAACACTGCTGCTGCTACTACTACTACTACAACTACTACTACTACTGTTACTACTACTACTGTTACTACTACAACTACTACTACTACTGTTACTACTACAACTACTACTACTACTGCTACTACTACTACTGTTACTACTACAACTACTACTACTACTGTTACTACTACAACTACTACTACTGCTACTACTACTACTGTTACTACTGTTACTACTACAACTACTGCTACTACTACTACCGCTGCTGCTACTACTGCTACTACTACTACTGTTACTACTACAACTACTGCTACTACTACTACTAATACTGTTACTTCTACAACTACTACTACTACTGCTACTACTACTACCGCTGCTGCTACTACTGCTACTACTACTACTACTGCTACTGCTACTACTACTACTGCTACTACTACTACCGCTGCTGCTACTACTGCTACTACTAGTACTACTGCTACTACTACTACTGTTACTACTACAATTCCTACTACTACTGCTACTACTACTACCGCTGCTGCTACTACTGCTACTACTACTACTGTTACTACTACAACTACTACTACTACTACCGCTGCTGCTTCTACTGCTGCTACTACTACTACTGCTACTGCTACTACTACTACCGCTGCTGCTACTACTGCTACTGCTGCTACTACTACTGTTACTACAACAACTACTACTACTACTACCGCTGCTGCTACTACTACTACTACTACTACTACTGCTACTGCTACTACTGTTACTACTACAACTGCTACTACTACTACTACTACTACTACAACTACTGCTACTACAACTGCTACTACTACTACTACAACTACTACTACAACTACTACTACAACTACTACAACTACTAATACAACTACTAATACAACTACTAATACAACTACTAATACAACTACTAATACAACTACTAATACAACTACTAATACAACTACAAGGCAATAGATAGACAACTACTACTACTACTACTTCTAGTACTACTTCTAGTACTACTAATGCAACTACTACATAACTTTAGACCGTCCCCTCGCCCATACCCGGGCGCGAACCAGGAACCCTCTGCACACATCAACAACAGTCACCCACGAAGCATCGTTACCCATCGTTCCACAAATGCCGCGGCCCTTGCAGAACCGATTGAAACCCTATTTAGCGCGAACACCGCTAACTAGCTAGCCATTTCACATCCGTTACACTGCTACTACTACTAATAATAACAATATCAGGCCAAATTATCTAATAGTAATATTATAATAAATTAGGCCTGTCTACATCAAAGGAATAGCCTAAATCAAATTTAATCCAGAAACAACCCTTTTTCAGACTATAATATTTCCATTGACATAATGACAGGATTAACAAAGTATGTCAACGCCAAAATAACTATTAATTCTTTATAAACATGACCTCTTGTTTGTTGATCATATTGAGAATTGACAGCAGCAACCTTAGCCTACATTAATCTACCCATTGACATGAATTCACAAGAGAACTAGGTTATTCGGAAAACTCGCTCTATTGTCTATCTATTGCCTATTTCTCTAGAATGAATATATGGCATGTAAACGATTCCAGAAAATTCGAAAAGATAACGACAAAACGTGTCATATGTTTTGTTACAGTTTTAGTTCGGCTGCACTGTGCTATGAACGAAGCTCCATCTTTTAAAGCCCCCCCCCAGGTTTATTTTCTACGAATCAACGATGAGAAATGACTCTAGTAAAATGGACCATTTGTAAGGAAATCGTATATTTTTCACGGATAAGGAATATAATAAGAGAGGGAAATGGAGAGAGGTAGAGACACTGATGTCGGACTAAATTAATAGACAGGATAATTTAAAACCAAAGAGGAACACTGTTTCATCTAAACTGATATCGGTTCCATCACAAAGGGTCACCGCGCAGCTGTGGCATACCCAGCGTTATTATCAAGTTTGATGATAGTATCCCGTTTGCTGTCCTCGCACCTTGCTCGAGGCAAGCAATAGCTCCAGGCAACGCCAGTGCCGCACGGTGATAAAGGACTTACTCTGCGCAGAGAAAGAGAGCAGCTTTCACTTGAGACGTAATCAACTCAACGGCTTGGCCTATACTGCTTTTCGTTTTTTCTCCCCACAATCCTTTTTTTTCTTCATAATACATCTCTAACTTTTGGCTTATTGCACATTTCCTGAATAATTACTTATTTCTTCTGCTAAATAACTAGGCGGATTTGAAGGATGTAGATACGCTGTTAGAATGAATCCATGCCCACGGATTTGAAGGATGTAGATACGCTGTTAGAATGAATCCATGCCCACGGATTTGAAGGATGTAGATACGCTGTTAGAATGAATCCATGCCCACGGATTTTTATTATCCACAAAGATAGTTTAAAAATACATGTATCTGGAAATACAATAATGCAATTGCTCAGTTGTTTAGCAAGTTACATGATAAATGTGATCAGAGAAGACACACATGCAGACTTTCCCCCCCAAGCAGTCAGAAGGACCTGTCAGACAAAATGCTTAGCAACCATTCTGTCTGAAGCTCATTTTAACGTCTGCCTTTAAGGTTGATGATTAAAACTTCCTCCAGTAAGATAGGCCTGTAACACCTTTACACAGTCATTTCCACTCTAAAGACTAGGGATCCTCCTTTCCCTTTTAAACGCCGAATGGGAAGAGTATATTGATGTATTCCACTGATGTTTTCCACAATTGTCTTTTTCCAAGTTGCCAATTACTTTTATTTCCTGTTGTTTGGACAGTCTGTATAAATATTTGTGTTTCAGTGATTGAGCCCAAGACGAATTCCCACTTGAATCTGAATGAACACTAAAGCTGCGAATTACATTACACTGACGCTCCAAGACACTCTCTACCTGGGCTGTCTGAAGCTGTGGAGTGGACTCTAAGCCCCAAAACCCCTCTCCCGTGTATGTTGTGAAGGCTTCTCTATGCTGTAGATTAGAACCTGTTCACATTAGCACTGGTGAGGCCTCGCCACTTGACTAGGTTACCTCTTTGTCCTCTTCATCGTCACCATCATCATCATCATCGTCGTCTTCATCCTCATCGCCTTCATACTTCTCTTGGCCATCTTCATAATTTCTCCTGTCTGTGCAGATAAAGATGATCCTCTAGTTCCCTGTAGGAAAGACATGAGCAGAATGAGTTTAGCGCCATAATGAATACCTTATGCTTGTCTAACAGTGCAAAAGGAGGCCAGAGTGAATGACTTGGCTAGTGACTTTTGATCATCTACTCCTAAAAAGACCTCATAAAGCACGTACTTATAACAAATTGTAATTGTTTATAACTTGATATATACTGAACAAAAATCTAAACACAACATGTAAAATGTTGGTCCCATGTTTCTTGAAATAAAAGATCCCAGAAATGTTCCAAAAGCACAAAAAGCTTATTTTTCTCAAATTTTGTGAACAAATTTTGTTGATATCCCTGTGAGTGAGCATTTCTCCTTTGTCAAGATAATACATCCACCTGACAGGTGAGGCATATCAAGAAGCTGATTAAACAGCATGATCATTACACAGGTGCACTTTGTGCTGGGGACAATAAAATGCCACTCTAAAATATGCAGTTTTGTCACACAACACAATGCCACATATGTCTCAAGTTTTGAGGAAGCGAGCAATTGGCATGCTGAATGCAGGAATGTCCAACAGAGCTGTTGCCAGATAATTTAATGTACATTTTTCTACCATAAGCCGCCTCCAATGTTGTTTTAGAGAATTTGGCAGTACGTCCAACCGGCCTCACAACCACAGACCAGGTGTAACCACGCCAGCCCAGGACCTCCACATCCGGCTTATTCACCTGAGGGATCGTCTGAGACCAGCCACCCAGACAGCTGATGAATATTTCTGGTCTGTAATAAAGCCCTTTTGTGGGGATAAATGTATTCTGATTGGCAGGGCCTGGCTCCCAGGTGGGTGGGCCTTGCATGTTGTGTTTATATTTCAAATTTCATTATCATTTTCAGTATCTGGGAAAGAGGTTGATAATGTGTAATAACTGTTTATGACGAATTTCAAAATGATTATCTTACTAGAGGAAACTTATACAGGAGGGGGAGGAGGAGTAGCTTCCACCTCTTGAGTGTAAGAAGAAACAGTTAGATCTAACCACAGGCTAAACAGTTCCAAGAGGACTTGACATTGCAGAACAATTTCCAACAATTACCTTTTGACATGCATATTGACACAAATGTGCAAAACTGTAATTTTCTCTCTGAATTTGTTAGCTTGAGGGGCTGGCTTTCATGCCAGTGAATTGTCAGAAGTATTTCTTCCTTCCTCCTGCTAGTCTGACTGACTGTGGGACAGTCAGAGTTCCCTGACAACCAATTAGAAAGTGAGAGGCCCATTTTAAAAATGGCGGATACTTTTTTTGGGGGTCAAAACACAGAACTTTGATTTTCCCATTCTTTAGATGGAGGAACAGCATGTCAATGATATTTGGTGTGAAACATTGAAAATTACTTGAACGGTAGCCTAATGATGTTACTATGAAAGATTTTACCATCCAAACAAAAAGGGTCATCACAATTAATAATCAAATTGGATGTGTGAAAATTGTGATTTATCATTGTGTGTTATTTTCTGTGTCCTGTTTGAAGGTTTCCTGCTCTATGACTAAATCACACCTACCTAATAAACTTGACAAACGTCTCAGTCAATCTTGCACGATAAATCCAACCTAGCGTGCCCATTGACATTGAAATGCCATGGCCATCGAGACATCATCTTGTCTTTGACACAGCTAGGCAGTGAGAGGAGAAGGAGCTCTATAGCTGTGTCATCACACACGTGTCATCCCATTCCGACTGATTGGCATGTGCTAACCCAGATCACAACAGCGTTGAAGGAGGAGGGTTTCCCCGATTCCCTCGAACTCACCCAGGATCCTCATGACAGGATCCCCAGCAAAGTGGGTAAATTGGGCCTCGCCTGGCTCCGGGAGGCCCCCTGCCTTGTCACCAGCTGCATAACCAGCTTCAGCCCCATCCCCAGCCCATGCATCTCCAGCCCATTCAGCTCTGGCCCCAGCCCACACCTCCAGCATTGTGCCCTAAATGAGTGGCTGGATACGGCTCATTGCCGAGCCCGCATCGCTACACTGCTCAAAGTGTGAGGTGGGCTGTATGTGTGAAAGATCAGTCACAACAAGCTTTATCTACTGGGAGATATTGAGTGGTGAAAGGAGATGAGTGGGGATGATGGTGTGACGTTGGCTAGCTAAACCAGGAAGTACTGATGTTGTGAATGGGAATGGTGGACTAGTCTGTCAGTCAGTTAGTTAGCGAGGTTTCAAACTGTTGTTGGTACATGCAACTAGAGGTGAAAATGCATGTTTTGAACAGGATACAGAAGTTAAAATGCTTGACTCATTAGCCAAATATAAATTCAACACCACATAGGCAGTGTCTGACAGCATTCAAACTACTCCTGGAGTCTTGAGCTAAGCAATGACCCTAGATAAAGTCACAGTGACTAAACACTGACTGTCACTCCTTTCGTCACACGGCGGCCTGCGTATCTCACGCCACCACCACGGCCTTCAACCACTTTCAAAAGTCATGGTGTCGAAATGATCACCCAGATTATCATGGCATTCTCAACTGGTGGGGACAAACGCAAGCAGCTAGCGAGCGGCAGCACTGTGTTTAACACAAGTTCCATTAAAAGAGCCATTACTATTACTGAGAGGAAACAGTGCCCCGGGGTTCTCAAAGTGTTGCTAAAACCTCATTGATAATTAAGTGTTGGTTACCCTGGTATACATCGCTCCCGAACGTTGCTTACCAATCAGAGCACTCTTTCCTCCTTCTCTCTCTCCCTCTCCCTTCCCAGGTCTCTCTTTCCCATCACTCTCTCTCCTCTCTCCCCAGATCTCTCTCTCTCCCATCTCTCTCTCTCCCCCCTCTCTCTCCCCAGATCTCTCTCTCTCCCATCTCTCTCTCTCCCCCTCTCTCTCCCCAGATCTCTCTCTCTCTCCCATCTCTCTCTCTCCCCCTCTCTCTCCCCAGATCTCTCTCTCTCCCATCTCTCTCTCTCTCTCTCCCCCTCTCCCCCCAAGTCTCTCTCTCCCATCTCTCTCTCTCCCTCTACTTTGTGTTTGTCATGGAATCACACAGGCCCTCTAATAAGCATCAATTAGAGCAACGGGAGACCGGGGTTAATTATGCCTCAACACATTTTGATTGATCATCATTAGAATGTACAGTGTTGGGGAGGAACAGTGACAAGGTGTAACAGTAGATAATGTGTTCATCTTCATGTGTGTACACCGCTCACCTCCTCCTGCCCTTCCCGTCACATCGATAAATACTGAGACGTAAAAGCCCCCATGACACCACCACCCTACTTTCAAAACCACTGCTATTTATTGGATTAAGGACTGTGGTTTTGCACGTGGTATTCAGACTGAGTGCTTTGCATGCATCTAATGGCTGGTACCTTGGTGTAGTGTTGAAGCAGACTAGATAGCAGGAGAAACACAGTGGGAGGATGAACAAGCAGTTGCTATTAATCATTTGTGTTGTTGATCAAATTATTCACAAGTTACCAACCCAAATGCCCCCTAATGTGGAGGCTATTTCTCCATTTGCATCCAAATAAACAGAAAAATCATTGTCTTTGCAGAGATGTGCCTTCAAGTGAAACAGATTCCACCCTCAAAAATATAACAGAATGTGTGATAAACAGTTACAGATTCAAGGAAGGAATCACCATTCCACTGTAAACACTTGCAGTGAGAGAACCTTGAAAAGCTAATACAAAACGACACAATGAGCACCGGGTATCTTCACTGAGACCCATCAAATGGATAACGATCATTAGCCCAAATAAGAACGCTTCGTTTGAGCAATGGCGAAGCAAAGACATAAAAGTAACTTCAAAATTAAGCTCCTGACAGCCCGTTAATGGATCGCTGTAGGCCCATCTGCTTCATTGCAAATAGAAATGGGGTTTGATTTTGTGAACTGTTACCACTGTCACTGTAAACAATAATTGTCAAACATATTTACCCGCAATCGCTTTAGCAGATGTTCCGGGTTTTGTTTCGCTCAGCTTTTGTGTATCTCCCCTCTGCAGACGCGCCACATGCCCCCCCAACACCCAGCCCCCACCCCCCACCCCCACCCTCCCCCTATACCCTCTGTACTAGAATATTGAGCAGGTATTTGCTGAAGGTGCTTCAGGACATAGGTTGCGGTGGGGGGGGGGGGGAGATTATCTGGCCTCCTCATCAGCGGTGCTGAGCCCACTCCCCTCTGCCTACGGAGCCTCGGGGCCTGGGGGGCCTGGGGGGGGGGGACTTGCCTCGCAGCCATGCAACCTCTTTATCACCCTGATCTGTTAATTGTAGGCTCTCAGTTGGCACATGGTGTCTTTTTATTAGAGCCTCCCTACATGAACTAAACAGAGAATACAGACACGCCTCCCTACATGAACTAAACAGAGAATACAGACACGCCTCCCTACATGAACTAAACAGAGAATACAGACACGCCTCCCAACATGAACTAAACAGAGAATACAGACACGCCTCCATACATGAACTAAACAGAGAATACAGACACGCCTCCCTACATGAACTAAACAGAGAATACAGACACGCCTCCATACATGAACTAAGCAGAGAATACAGACACGCCTCCCTACATGAACTAAACAGAGAATACAGACAAGCCTCCCTACATGAACTAAACAGAGAATACAGACAAGCCGGTGTGTCCCTCTGTTACTAAACAGAGAATACAGACAAGCCGGTGTGGCCCTCTGTTACTAAACAGAGAATACAGACAAGCCAGTGTGGCCCTCTGTTACTAAACAGAGAATACAGACAAGCTGGTGTGTCCCTCTGTTACTAAACAGAGAATACAGACAAGCCAGTGTGGCCCTCTGTTACAAAACAGAGAATACAGACAAGCCAGTGTGTCCCTCTGTTACTAAACAGAGAATACAGACAAGCCAGTGTGTCCCTCTGTTACTAAACAGAGAATACAGACAAGCCAGCGTGTCCCTCTGTTACTAAACAGAGAATACAGACAAGCCAGTGTGTCCCTCTGTTACTAAACAGAGAATACAGACAAGCCAGTGTGGCCCTCTGTTACTAAACAGAGAATACAGACAAGCCAGTGTGTCCCTCTGTTACTAAACAGAGAATACAGACAAGCCAGTGTGGCATTCTTGTTTCTTCTCCTCTGTCTTTTTTTAACCCCTTGATCTTGGGTCTCATAATGGAGCCTGGGCCCTTTCAGGAGCTACAGAGACACCCATCACTGTAGCCAACTGATCTGATCTCAGGTGCTCTCCATGCTCTATCCTCCTCTTCCTCCTCCTCTCATTTCTTCTCCCCCCCTGTCTTTGTGGAGCTTTTTACAGTCAACCAAGCCCCTTGTCTAAAAGGCTACATTGGCAACGCTCTCCTCCTGCTCCGTTCATGCTTGTTTGTGGACTGCTCTGCTCTCTCTCTCTTTGTCAGGCCAGGTCCCCAACAATATCTCACATTTTTATGGTTAAGTTTAGGCATTCCTTCTGATTGGTTAAGGTAATTGTTAAGGTTTGGAATAAGGTTGAAACAGAACAAATAAAAATGAGTGCCTAGCGCTGGGATTGAACCCGTGAAGACTTCTCCTGTCATCCTGGGGACCTAGAGAAACGTTGAAAACTGAAGTCGATCTAGTGTAACCTGGCTGCCCCACGTTCTATTACATTATTCACTCAAGATGTGCACACACACACCTACACACACACACACACACACACACGCGCGCACGCACACGCACACGCACAGGCACCCGCACACGCACACACAAACACAACCAGTTGCTTTCTCTGGGCTTTCCTGGCCAAAACAGCCCGTGTTTGTTGTCAAAAGAGTTATGAAGAAAAATAACCCCTGCCTGCTTGGAGAGGCAATTAGAAAGTCAACAGAAGTTAAACTCTGATAAAAAAAAGCATGAATTAATCACACTATCAAAATCCATCAAAAAGCGGTCTTTTGAAAGGGTGCAGTTAAGGAGTCAAACTGTAAGCGCCATAGAGTGCAGGCAGGGCCCACGTTTGTAATTCAGAGCAGTGAAATATTTGAATACACTCTTTCAACTGAGAACCAAATTAGAGAATTTGTGCAAGAGGGAAATTCAAATGAGCTTTTGGTTAATCAGCTCCACAATTATTTCAACACGCTCAAATATCAGTTAGATGTTACTGCATGGTGATCCTGGCGGATGCAAAGTGTCTTGGTGTCCTTGGGGAAAACAGAAGCAACATATTTAACTGACGTGTGGAGAGAGAAAAGTAGGCTACTGTTTCCAGGTGCTTTACAAATCAGTCCCCGAAGGGAAAAAACCAAAACAAATGCTGACAGTTGGTGAGTACATCTGAAATAGTTAGTAGTTGGTGAGTACATCTGAAATAGTTAGTAGTTGGTGAGTACATCTGAAATAGTCAGTAGTTGGTGAGTACATCTGAAATAGTCAGTAGTTGGTGCGTACGTCTGAAATAGTCAGTAGTTGGTGAGTACATCTGAAATAGTCAGTAGTTGGTGCGTACGTCTGAAATAGTCAGTAGTTGGTGAGTACATCTGAAATAGTCAGTAGTTGGTGAGTACATCTGAAATAGTCAGTAGTTGGTGAGTACATCTGAAATAGTCAGTAGTTGGTGAGTACATCTGAAATAGTCAGTAGTTGGTGAGTACATCTGAAATAGTCAGTAGTTGGTGCGTACATCTGAAATAGTCAGTAGTTGGTGCGTACATCTGAAATAGTCAGTAGTTGGTGCGTACATCTGAAATAGTCAGTAGTTGGTGCGTACATCTGAAATAGCCAGTAGTCAGAAAAATAGAAGGCCTGTATCTTTTTTTTCAGTAATTGTTTTTTTGACCAATCAGATCAGGGCCTTGTTTCCCAGTTTCAAGGAAACTTAACCACTGAGATGATTCTACCAGATGCATCGTTATTTATGAGCGAAGTAAAAAAAAAAAAACTGCCGAACAAACACGTAGAGAGAACATTCGTTAAGTGCTTCGTTAGACCATGTGTTGATACATACAGTACCAGTCAAAACACCTACTCCTTCAATGGGTTTTTCTTTATTTGTACTATATTCTACGTTGTAGAATAATAGTGAAGACATGAAAACTATGAAATAACACATATGGAATCGTGGAGTAACCAATAAAGTGTCAAACAAATCAAAACATATTTTAGATTTTAGATTCTTAAAAGTAGCCACGCTTTGCCTTGATGACAGCTTGGCATTCTCTCAATCAGCTTAATGAGGAAGCCACCTGGAATGCTATTCCAACAGTTTTGAAGGAGTTCCCACATATGCTGAGAACTTGGTGGCTGCTTTTCCTTCACTCTGCCATCCAACTCATCACAGACCATCTCAATTGGGTTGAGGTCGGGTGATTGTCAAGGCCAGGTCATCTGATGCAGCACTCCATCACTCTCCTTCTTGATCAAATAGCCCTTACACAGCCTGGAGGTGTGTTGGATCATTGTCCTGTAGAAAAAGAAATGATAGTCCCACTAAGCGCAAACCAGATGGGATGGCGTATCGCTGCAGAATGCTGTGGTAACAATGCTGGTTAAGTGTGCTTTGAATTCTAAATAAATCACAGACATTCTCATGAGCAAAGCACCCCCACACCATCACACCTCCTCCTCCATGCTTCACTGTGGGAACCACACATGCCGAGATCATCCGTTAATCTACTCTGCGTCTCACAAAGACACGGCGGTTGGAACCAAAAATCTCAAATTTGGAGTCATCAGAGCAAAGGATAGATTTCCACAGGTCTAATGTCCATTGCTCATGTTTCCTGGACCAAGCAAGTCTCTTCTTCTTATTGATGTCCTTTAGTAGTGGTTTCTTTGCTGAAATTCGACCATGAAGGCCTGATTCACACAGTCTCCTCTCAACATTTGATATTGATATGTGTCTGTTACTTGTTACTTGAACTCTGTGAAGCATTTATTTGGGCAGCAATTTCTGAGTCTGGTAACTCAAATGAACTTATCCTCTGCAAATCAAATCAAATCACATTTTATAAGTCACGTGCCGGATACAACAGGTGTAGACTTTACAGTGAAAGGCTTATTTACGAGCCCCTCACCAACAATGAAGTAAAAAAAAAAAACAGAATAAGAGATAAAAGTAACAAGTAATTTAAGAGCAGCAGTGAAATAACAATAGCGGGACTATATACAGGGGGGTACCAATACAGAGTCAATGTGAGCGGACACCGGTTATTTGAGGTAGTTTGTACACGCAGGTAGATTTATTTAAGTGACTATGCATAAATGACAACAGAGTAGCAGTGGTGTAAAGAGGGGGAGGGTGGCTGGAGTCTTTGACAAAGTTTAGGGCCTTCCTCTGACACCGCCTAATATAGAGGTCCTGGATGACAGGAAGCTTGGCCCCAGTGATGTACTGGGCCGTTCGCACTACCCTCTGTAGTGCCTTGCGGTCGGAGGCCGAGTAGTTGCCATACCAGGCAGTGATGCAACCAGTCAGGATGCTCTCGATGGTGCAGCTGTAGAACCTTTTGAGGATCTGAGGACCCGTGCCAAATCATTTCAGTCTCCTGAGGGGGAATATGTCCTTTCCTGTGGCGGTCCTCACGACAGCCAGTTTCATCATAGCGCTTGATCATTTGAGACTGCACTTGAAGAAACGTTCAAAGTTCTTGAAATGTTCTGCATTGACTGACCTTCATGTCTTAAAGTAATGATGGACTGTCATTTCCCTTTGCTTATTTGAGCTGTTCTTGCCATAATATGGACTTGATCTTTTACCAAATAGGGCTATCTTCTATTTACCACCCCTACCTTGTCACAACACAACTGATTGGCTCAAACGCATTAAGAAGGTAAGAAATTCCGCAAATAAATGTTTAACAATGCATTCCATGTGACTACCTCATGAAGCTGGTTGAGAGAATGCCAAGAGTGTGCAGAGCTGTCATCAAGGCAAGGTGGCTACTTTGAAGAATCTCAAATCTAAAATATACTTGGATTTGTTTTACACTTTTTTGGTTACGACGTGATTCCATATGTGTTATTTCATAGTTTAGATTTTTCCCTATTATTGTGTAGAAAATAGTAAAACACACATGCTTTGTTTGTAAATTATGTCTGAGTGTTGGAGTGTGCCCCTGGCTATCCGTTGCTTATAAGGAATTTGAAATTATTTATACTTTTACTTTTGATACTTAATTTCATGTAAGCAATTACATTTACTTTGATACTTAAGTATATTTAAAATCAAATACATTTGGACTTTTACTCAAGTAGTATTTTACTGGGTGACTTTCACTTTAACTTGGGCCATTTTATATTCAGGTATTTTTACTTTTACTCAAGTATGACAATTGAGTACATTTCCCACCACTGCTAATTACATCCAGAGCCACAGACCTCGGGAACAGACGCTAGACTTACATCAATAAATGCTTATACAGTAAGTCACTTATTTAGGAACTACCTGACTGGGCTGGCTTAAGTAGTGGTGGCCTGACTGGGCTACCTTATTTATTAACTACCTGACTGGGCTGCCTTATTTAGGGGTGGCCTGACTGGGCTACCTTATGTAGGGGTGGCCTGACTGGGCTACCTTATGTAGTGGTGGCCTGACTGGGCTACCTTATGTAGGAAATACCTGACTGGGCTACCTTATGTAGGAACTACCTGACTGGGCTGCCTTATGTAGGGGTGGCCTGACTGGGCTACCTTATGTAGGGGTGGCCTGACTGGGCTGCCTTATGTAGAAACTACCTGACTGGGCTGCCTTATTTAGGGGTGGCCTGACTGAGCTGCCTTATTTAGGGGTGGCCTGACTGAGCAGCCTTATTTAGGGGTGGCCTGACTGAGCAGCCTTACTGAACTGCCTTATTTAGGGGCGGCCTGACTGAACTGCCTTATTTAGGGGTGGCCTGACTGAGCAGCCTTATTTAGGGGTGGCCTGACTGAGCAGCCTTATTTAGTGGTGGCCTGACTGAGCAGCCTTATTTAGGGGTGGCCTGACTGAGCAGCCTTATTTAGGGGTGGCCGGACTGAACTGCCTTATTTAGGGGCGGCCTGACTGAACTGCCTTATTTAGGGGTGGCCTGACTGAGCAGCCTTATTTAGGGGTGGCCTGACTGAGCAGCCTTATTTAGGGGTGGCCTGACTGAGCAGCCTTATTTAGGGGTGGTCTGACTGAGCAGCCTTATTTAGGGGTGGCCTGACTGAGCAGCCTTATTTAGGGGTGGCCTGACTGAGCAGCCTTATTTAGGGGTGGCCTGACTGAGCAGCCTTATTTAGGGGTGGCCTGACTGGCTGCTGTGAAGGGAATGACATGACTGGCAGCACTGGCCCCCGGGGCCCTTTCTCTTTCTCTCTCGCCATTCTCTTGCCCAAACTCTTTGTCTTGTCATTCTACATATCTCTCTCTCTGTGTGTGTGTGTGTGTGTTACATCTATTAACTGCTTCAAAACAGGCAGGCAGACACAACAGGGCCTGATAAAAGAAAACAATATTTTATATTACAATAATACTACAATAATACAATTGTATCAATAATGCAATACAACAATATTACAATACTATACAAATACAATATTACAATACAACAATACAACACTACCACAATACTACAATGTTACTACTACAATATCATAATATGACAATACTACAATACTACAATATTACAATAATACAATGTTACAATACTGCCCTACTGCAATATTACAATACTACAATGTTACACTATTACAATAATACACCACTACACTGCTACAGTACTGGAGTACTGCAATACTATACTACAATTCTACAATTACTACAATATTACAATACCACAATCTTACAATACTAAACTATTACAATAGTACATACTACTGCATTATTACAATAATAAGACAGTACTATACCACAATAATACTATAATACAATGCAATACTACAATAGTACACTTCTAATATATTACACTACTACAATATTAAAATATTACACTACTACTACACTACAATATAACAAGATTACACTACTACTACACAACAATATTACAATACTACACTAATACAAATTACAATACTACAATATTACTATACTACACTATTACAATATTACACTACTACAACATTACACAACTACAGTATTACAATACTACACTACTACAATACTACAATATTACAATGTCACTATAATAAAATACCTCAATATTATATACTACATCATTTAAAAATCAACATTAAAATACTACACTACCTCAGTATAGTAAACGGACTATACCACAATACTACAATATTACAACACTACAATTTTACACCACTACAATATTAAAATACTACACCAATACAATATTACACTACTACAATATGACAATGCTACTATGTTACACTGCTACAATACAACAATGCTTCAATATTAAAATACTACATTACTACAATATGACAATGCTTCTGTACTACACAACTACAATATTACTATACTACACTACTACACTATTATAATACTACAATGCTACACAACTACAATATTACAATACTACACTACTAAAATATGACCCTACCACAATACAACAATGTTACCCTACTACAATACACCATTACTGCAATACTAGACTACTACACCATTACACAATATACAATACACTATTACAATATACCAACATTACTACAATACTACTGTATAACAACACTACAATATTATAATACCACACTAAAATATTACAAATCTACACTACTACAATAGTACGCTACTACAATAGTGCAATACTACACTACTACAGCATGCCCCTACTGAATTCTACAATACTACAATATAACCATACTACAATACTACACTACTACACTATTATAATATTACAATGCTACACTACTAGACTATTATAATACTACACTACTTACAATACTAAACTATTACAATAGTACATACTACTGCATTATTACAATAATAAGACAGTACTATACCACAATAATACTATAATACAATGCAATACTACAATAGTACACTTCTAATATATTACACTACTACAATA